>NC_057809.1:239583467-239598782 GCF_018294505.1 Triticum aestivum
TGCTCCTGTCGCCGCACCATCGTCGTAGCCGTGCCCTCCGTCGTCCTCGTGCCGCACCATCGTGACCATGAGCTCCGCTGTCGTCGACTACATCGAGTATGCCGAGCCCCGAGCGATCGCTCGCCCCGGAGACGCTGCACCGAGCTTGTCCTCAACTCCAGCCACCGGAGATCCCCTTCGCCGCCCCGCTCGCTCCAGCCCTTCCCCGAGCTCGCCGTTCGCTCCCCTGGAACCACTGTGAGCTTCGCCATCATTTCCCCCTCTCCCTGCGCTCGTCCGCGTTCTCTAACCCCCTGTGCCATCGAAGCTGAAGCTCACCGCCGCCACCGCACGTCGCCGTCGTGGCCATAGCCACGTTGGGACGCCACCAAGCACGCCTTCGTCTTCCACGCGTTCCCAGGAGCCTAACGCACCACTCCCCGCGCCTCACCGTGCCCCATAGCCTCGGTTTCATCCTCGCCCGAACTCCGGCGACCGCCAAGGTCGTCACCGGCGTCGTTCTCAGCCTCCCTGAGCCCCACTTCCTCCACCAAATGACGCGGCTCGCCCCCCGCGTCACGTAGCTGCTCTCCGCCATAGATTTGGTCGCCGGAGACGCAAACCCGAGCCCCTCCGCCGCATCTGTCCTCGTCGGCGTCAAGCCGCTGGCGAGTTGACCCTGTTTGATCCCCGTGTTGGCCCAGGTAGACCCCCCTGAGTCTATGACAGGTGGGGCCGGTCTGCTAATTAGTTTAGGATTAGTTTTAACTAAATTTAATTAGTTTACTCACTCACATGTGGGCCCAGGCCCCACTGACAGCTAATTAGTGTTAATTTAATTCTGTTAATTAGTTGTGACACTGACAGAGAGGGCCCATGAGTTAGGTTTGACCTGGCCGACCCATTTGACCCGCTGACGTCACACCTATGTCATGCTGACGCATTAATTCAATTACTGGATTTATTCTTTAATAGGAAATTCCAGAAAATAGTCAAAACTTCTAAAAATCATAGAAAATCAACCATAGCTCCAAATGCAAAGATTTATATATGAAAAATGATCAGAAAAATCCAATCTATCCATCTTTAATGGTTTCATGCATGACAAAACAAGTTAACTTTGCTGTTTAAGCAGAATAAGGTAATGCACGAATAAGGCCATGTTTAATGAGCTAATATTTGAATCTTTGATTCAAATGAGTTCATCCCCTTATGTTTTAGCTTGCATTAGGCCAAGACTCTTTCATCTTGCCATGTCATAGCATGCATCATATTGTTGCATATTGCCATGTGTTGATTATGTTCGGTGTGATTTTCGTGGTAGGTTGTGCCTCCGAGGATAACCCCGAGTATCCGTCTGAAGGGCAGTACCCTACTACCTCTACAGCAGGCAAGCAACCCATTGATCATTCCAATACAAACCCATGTTCTCACTTCTGCTCTTGTTTACTGCATTAAGACAATGCGATTCAAACTGCTATGTGCTACGGTAGTTGAACCCTTATCCTCTGCATGACCTGTCATTGCCACAGTAACTAGATGAAACCCACTAGCATGTGTAGGAGTTGATTGAGCCATGTATGTGATTCCTACCTTGCTGTGCCCGCTATGCTTAGAGTAATGTCAGGTTTGGTCCATCCGGGTGATGGGCTAGAGTGAATTGATTATGTCGGTAATGTGAGGGATGTGTTGAACATGTTTTGGTAAAGGTATCGATGAGAGGCCATGTAGGAGTACATGGTGGGTTGTTTCATTGAGGCCGTCCATAAGAACTAAGATCTGTATGCGTGATTTAAGATCAGTTACTACCACACATTGGGCCCTGAAATATGACCCCGCTCGACTTACTGACCCATCTCGTCCTCTATCCAGGAGTTGCAACTAGTTTCTGGTGTTTATAGGTTATGTGTTGGCGTCCGTGCGTAGCGCTGACCCTAGGGGTGGGCTATGATGCGGTAGATACACCGTGGCACGGTGTACCGAGTTGCCCGTTTGGTGTCTCGGGAACCCTGCACACATCGTTTGGGGCCGTTGAGGACACCCTGACCGGATTTCCTTGCAGATGGAACCTGAATAGGCGATAAACCTGGACTAGAGACTTGTGAGGTTAGTCAGGTCGTGGTCTACACCCACGTCGGCTTTCGCTTGAAGTCTGCCGAGCACATGTCGTGTGCAGACGCTAAGTGGTGGAAACATGTCTGACGAAGTACACCCCTGCAGGGTATAAAACTATTCGAATAGCCACGTCCGCGGTAAAGGACTACTTGGTTGCCTATACAGTTCATAGACAAGTTAATGGTTACTACTAAAAGACTCAAGATAAGTGTGAGTACGGAGGATGGACCTCTCGTAGGATGACGAGGGAGAATCCCCGGTGGAGTATTGTGTTGGTGAGTAGTGGACTCGTGTGCGAAAACTATCTTACTAGTGGAGTTCCGTAGGATAGCTTAGCCAAGAGTCAAAGCTGACTTGCTGCAATAACCCCACCACCTTCTTGAGAATGAGCATGTATAGTAGGTTCTGTTGTAAGACTTGCTGAGTACCTTTGTACTCATGTTTGCTTAATTACTGTTTTCAGACGACAACACCGCCCTGTCCGATGGGTTCTACATAGACCTTGACGTTGACGAGTGACTAGCCACCCAGGTGGTGATCCTGGCCATGGAGGGCCCTATGTAGATAGACAGGCTTCGAGAAGCCTTCTTACTTTCTAGTGTCTGTACTCAGACTATTTACTTCTGCTTGTGCTTGTATGATTGTATGACTTGAGTGTCGGGTCATGTGACCCCTATCTGTATGAACATGTTATGTATGGCTCTCTGGAGCCTTTAAATAAAGTACTTGAGTTGTAGGGTTTTGTTTGTGATGCCATGTTGTATGTACTCATATCGGGCATATTGTGTGAATGATTGAAAAGCTTGTTATGAGTGGGATCCGACAATCTAGTTGTTTATCCTTGGCAGCCTTTCTTATGGGGAAATGTAGTCTAGTGTTCCTCGAGCCATAGTAGTCCACTACAGCCCGGTTCACTGGAGTCCTCCTAGCCCAGCACTACCGCTCAGGTCACTTGACTGGCCAGCATGTGTTTCACTTCGTTCCTATGTCTATCCCTTCGGGGAAATGTCACGCAGTGACATCCGGAGTCGTGCCTAGCCTGCTACAGCCCGGGTTCCCCAGAGTCCTGTTAGCCCAGTGCTACAGCCCAGATTCACTCGCTGATGACCGACATGCTCGATGTGATTCATGTATGCCTGTCTCCATAGGTCTGTGCCGCTTTGGGTTCATGACTAGCCATGTCGGCCCGGGTTCTCTATCATATGGATGCTAGCGACACTATCATATACGTGAGCCAAAAGGCGCAAACGGTTCCGGGCCATGGTAAGGCGACACCCGTGGAATACCATGCGTGAGGCCACAAAGTGATATGAGGTGTTACCGGCTAGATCGATGTGGCTTGGAATCGGGGTCCTGACAAATATGAAAGCCATTGGCTTATTTTTTTTTAACTTGGGGTATGATTATGACCACGACATTGCAATTCTCTGTCTATGATACGTGTCACTGTTATAATAATCTTAATTCCACACATACTCTGAACATGATTGTTTATTTTTTTCCTTTTGGTCTCTAATTTGAATTGTTGCAGTAGACGCAAATCCATTGGCCTTCATGATTCCAGGACCTGGAATCATACCAGCCGATGGGTGGTAGTTTATCACTCGTTCAGCTGACGGCGGTCATTTGATGCTCATTTGCACGTACCAAATTGACGAAACCATTTCATCAAACCACATGCAGTACAATGCCGGGGGCGTTCGTGACATTGATGGCTATGGCTGCTTCGTGTTCGAGAAAGATCCTAGCTCCGCTAGGCCAGGCATATTCAACTAGACGCAGGTTTACAGCCTCGGCAACCACTCCATGTTCCTTGGGCTCAATTATCCAATCATCCAACCAATCATCGATCATATCACCGGCAATGATTACCGTGCTATGCAACTTCCATTCGCTAGGGGAACTGTGTTTTCACATCATACCATGGGTTTGATGAATCACCATATCCAGTGATTCGTCGACACAGCTTGTTGCCAGATAATCTTCAGTGTGTGAAAGGCATCAAGCTTCCATGCGATGGATGGCTTTTGCAAACCCGACATGCGCCGATGTGGTTCATGCTAATAGCAAATATGCACAACTTGATTCGTACTGATATCTAGACTGAGCCATGTGTCCTACTGCTGTAGCATGACCCTCTTTTGTTGGATATTACTTACTATTGTTAGTTTGAAGCACTCCTATGGTCAGAAGGATAGATACCTTTCTAGATCAAATGCATCGTAACTCAGCTGCATAGGATGTACTGATAATGATGATGGAGATGCTGTGTAGAAGCCATATATATATATATATATATATATATATATATATCAATTAGGCTTCAAGTGTGTACTTGTTGGTGAAATTGTGGTCCAATGGGAATTGTATTTTGTATTACTCATGTAGCCTACAAAGTCTGTCGCACAACCTTGTAACTTCTTACCCCATTTCTAAATTTGTACTAGTCCTCTATACCGTATATTGTGCTACTCGTACTACTACCTCCCTCCTGGTTTACTGGTCCCATTCATAATTTGTGTCAAATTCTCTCCATAAATTTCGCTAACTAAATGTTAATGCATGTCACAAAAAATTATATCGTTTTATTCGTATTTGAACATAGTTTCTAATGGAATAATTGTCAGTGACATGCATTGACATTTTGTTAGTTAAACCTATAGTTAAAATGTGACACTAAATATGACTAGTAAGTAGTACGTTAGCAGTACTAGTATACGTCAGTCAAATTATATATCATGTCCACACATTGAATTGACGTGACAACATGTTGCACGTGAGGTGACACAAGAATCCCGGCGGCGTCTTCGGGTATTATGGACTTCAGATTTGGAGTACCACTTATCTGTCGAAATCTTTCATCATTCACTTAAAATAGATGATTGATCATACATTGAGTACAATATAACTAGAATTAATCGATGCAATTCCAAGAACGATTGGCCGGTGCTGCCGGCTGGCGTCAAGTTTGATCCCACGGATCAGGAGCTAATCGAGCACCTTGAGGCCAAAGTAACTACTGATAGCACGAGATATCACTGTCTCATTGACTTGTTCATACCAACCATCGACAGTGAGCACGGCATATGCTACACCCATCCCATGAAACTTCCAGGTAAGACGCCGATCGGCCGTCTACTTGCACAAACATATTCCTTTGTTTATAGCTCTATTTTTCTTTTTAGAGGCCGACCTAGTGAAGCAATTACAATTTGACAGTTAATAAAAAGTGAAACAAGTGACTGCAACATGCCAAAGATGTTATGAAAATGCCAACCACGCACACTAAAACCTGTATTCGACAATATTGCAGGTACCACACTGAGTGGCCTAAGTAAGCATTTCTTCCAGCACAATTCCAGGGCATTCAAAAGGGGCACGTGGACGCGTCGCAAGATACAGTCAGAGTGCGGCATGTACACGATGTGGCACAAGACTGTCAATACCTTGCCGGTGGTGGTCAATGGCCGGCAGACAGGCAGCAAAAAGGTTCTGGTGCTGCACACCAACAAGAACTTCGACCAGCAGAGGACCAACTGGGTGATGCACCAGTACCACCTTGGGACCTGGAGCAAGAGAAGGAGCGGGAGCTGGTCTTCTGCAAGATTTTCTACCAGACGAACGCTAGGGACAGGAGTAAAAAGATTATAAGTTAGTTTAGTATTGGTACTTGTACTACCGTGTCGTCTGCAAGTTGGTATTGTTGTTAACGATCTTTCGGCATGAACTTGGCATTTTCTTCCAACCATCATGCCGAGGGTCGACATGTATATAAAGCTGAATCATTTGTTTTGAAACGAATTTTAAGGCACCTGATTTTTATTTGATGGGTAGCATAAGCACCTGCCATTCGAATTCCCAGTTCTCCAAAATTTTCAAAACAATTGCATGCACTTATTATCACAATGAAAAAATAATATACCTGTTGCATCCCAGTTATCACTCTGTACTTGCAGAATTCTCTCGTTTATTGAGCAGGTATATTGTTTTTTCAAGTCGAGCAAGTTTCAACTGGGCTGTAGATTGCCCAGGCTTGGTTTTGTTTTTAACAGGCACAACCCATAACGAAAACGGGGCACAAAGATCCAGCAGGTATCTACTGGCCTCTGTCCCGCCAGCGTTAGTTATATTTTTTCTTACAACATCTGCAGGCAGTTTTTTTACTGAATCAATCACACATCCCAGTTCTATTTTCCTTTCGAAACGCCATGTCCTACATCCGTTTTCTAATCTCTACCTATAGTTTTACTAGTTCATATACACGTATAATTATATTGAAAATACATGAAGTTCCCTTTTCATATTTGCATCCTTATTTGTGTTGTTTTTTCCCTCCCGGCGCTGATTTTTTTACCACCGGTTTTCCCTTAAACCAACTCAATTGTCCCGCGTCTTATTTGGTTAAAAAAACAAATTTTTTGGCAAATCAGTAAGTTCTTAAAAATGTTCGGACTCCACCGAAATATGCGGCATAAGGTTGAACTTTTTGACCGTGGTCCTAGGTATAAAATGGGTTGTAATAAATTACTTAAGAATTAGCAAATGGGCTGCAAATAAAAAAAATTAGCAAATGGGCTCTATGTTGTCTGCCACAGATTTGGAGGCTGACTTGTGGTCCTACTAAGTTCATGCATACACAAGGTTTCGCAAAAAAAAAACTTAGTCAACAATCGACTCTACCAGCGTCAGACTGTTAGATGTCAATCTAATGGCAATCGGGCTTCTTTAGTCTCTGATCTTCCTTCTCGAGCCGCCCAAACCAGCGCCTGCGGAACTGCATGCTCCCGCCTCCCGTGCTCGGTTGTGCTGCCGACAGGCCTCACAGCCCCACCATACTCGCATCCCTGGCCTGTCTATCCCTATACTCACCCACACCTCTAGTTAATTTCCGGCGACGGCAGCCGAACCAGTCAACCCTCGTACTCCCCACCGCGTGGGCAGCAACTACCGAGTCTTTCCCAGCTTTGTATCGTTCGCTTCGTAGGCCTCGCCGTCGTCCACCACCCTGGTGCTCTTGACGCAGTATGGTCAACATGGTCAACGAACGACATCCATCGGAAGTGGACTTTACGTGGAGAGGCTGACAGCTGGGTCCACGGCCGCACACTAGGAAATGCCTCCTTATTACGCGCAAAATAATGATTCCTCCACCTGACATCTGGGACCAACCGGAAGGGCCTCTCTATTTCATGAAAAACATGTTCCCCCCACTGACAGCTCGGACCCACCAGCTATATCTTCGCACGCAAGGAAGTGCCTCCTTAGTACGCACAAAAAAATGAATACCCCCCTGCGTGGGAGGCTGACTTGTGGGCCTACTAAGTTGACGGGGACGAGGGCTTTGTGAACTTAGTCAATATTAACGATTCTAGCTCCAGTGACCGTACGATGTCCATCCAACGGCTGTAGTGCTTCTTCAACCTCTGGTCTTCTTGCTCCAGCTGCCCAAACCAGCATCGGTCATGCCGCGTGCTCCTGCCTCCCGTGGCCGGCTGTGATGCCACGGAGGCCTCGCCGCCCCCTGCTACTGCCATCGCTGGCCAGGCCATGTGCCTCTACTCACCCACACCTCCTGTTATTATGCGGCGATGGCAGCCTCACACCACAGTCGAACCAGTGAACCCTCGTACTCCTCTCCGGGTGGGCTTCCCCTACCGCGTCTTCCCTGGCTCCGCATTGTCCCCTTCCTAGGCCTCGCCGTCGTCCATCGCCCTGGTGCTCTTGGCGCAGCGTGGTCAACATGGTCAAGGGACGACTTCCATCGGAAGAGTAATGTACGTGGAGAGGCTGACAACTAGGTCCATGGCTGCAGCAAGGAAGTGCCTCCTTATTATGCGCAAAATAATTATTCCTCCACCTGACAGGAGGGACCCACCGGACGGGCCACCGTATTTCAAAAAAATGTTTCCCCCTGACTACTGGGACCCACCAGCTACATCTTGGCACGCAAGGAAGTGCTTGACAGTTGGGACCTACTTGGTCGAAGCGTATGTAGCATTGTCATTCTGGTCGCGAATGTTTATGTACATACGATCGGTCTGTCTGCAGGCTGCAGCGATGAACCATGGCCGTGCAAGGAAGGGCACATGTCGTAGTAGAGGCGCGCACGTAGCATGTACACATACGTACAGCGGCCAGGGTGTAAGAAATTAAATACGACCACATACATACATACGGGTGGTGTCTCGAATTCCTACTCGCGCATACGAACAACCAGGACTCGTGTACATGGTTGTGGTTGGGTCCGAACGGAGAAACTACATCATCGTCGTGTTCATGGGGAGGCAACGAAACACGTGCTGTTCATCAGGAGGCAACAGAACACGTGCTGTTCATCGGGAGCCAACCGACTTGGACAGAACAGCCGATTGAAACGAGGCTTGGCATACCGTAGAACGGAGGAAACAACCTTGTGTTCGACCGGCCACAATGGAAATGGGATCCTGTTCATTGGGAGCGGTCTGGCGTACCGCAGAACGGAGGAAACGGACCTCCTACGGTCGAAACAGGGTCCTATTGATTGAGAGGGGTGTGGGTACCGCAAAACGGAGGAAACGGACTTGTGTTGGAGCGCTACGATCGAAACGGGGGTCCTGTTCATCGGGAGGATGTGGCGTACAGCAAAACGGGACTCCATGAGATACTGTTCATCTCCACCGTCGACCTCCTCCAGCCTCCACGGGCTACTGTTCATCCACCGTCGACCTTCTCTATCCTCCACCTGCGACTGTTCATCCACGGGCTACTGTTCATCCAGCCTCCACCGGCTATTGTTCAACCAGCCCTCTCCATGGGGTCCTATTCAACCACCCCTCCATGGGCTGCTGTTCATCCAGCCCTCCACCGGCTATTGTTAAACCAGCCCTTTACCGGCTATTGTTCAACCACCCCTCCACGGGGTCCTATTCATCCAGCCCTCCACGGGGTCCTATTCATCCACCGGCTCGATCGATCGGGGTATTGTTCATCCAGCGGCAACGACCTCTACTACAACGGGTTCCTGTTCATCCAACCCCCAACAGGAACTATTCATCCAAACCCCCCCAACAACACTCACTGTTCATCCAGAGGTAGCATCATCGGCTTCTGTTAGTACCAGTAGCGAAGGAATCTCTCGATCGGATTCAGTTAACAACCATCGATCTATCGCATGAGTTCAGTCAGGCGTAGCCTGCAGTGCGATCGCTCGGGTTCAGCTAGAGCCCAACGCCTCGCTCGGGTTCAGTTAGAGCGCAACGCCTCGCACACACGCACATACGTACGAGTGAAACGTGCATCGCTCGCCCTCGACCACCCACCATAACCGGGAACTCCCCGATATTTTCCTCGCCCTCGCTTCTGCCACGGTTTTTTCTGTCATGGACGGCCCAAGGAATGTCATGAAGCTGCGTCTCCGGTCCGCCTAGGACAAAAAAACCCATTTTATGTCATGATTTTTTGGCATAGAAGTAGGACCCCACCACATCTATGATGATACCGGGTTTTTTCACAATTATCGTCATAGAGGTGTCATAAGTATGAGAGAGAAAAAATTCGTTCGGCCCAACATGTCACGGATTTGTCTTTTTTTTGTAGTGCTTGTGAGGGTCTTGTGTTGTTGATGATAAAGATGGGTCGTACCAGGCCATTGATGGAGCCATGCCGTGGGCTGCAGGCAAGCAAGTCTGGGTATCCTGGTTCCCAGAATGCCGACAGTAGCCCCCGGGCCCAAGGCGCGCTCGGACTTGGCTTCGGAGCGAAGCCAATGGGCAAGGGCGAAGGGCCGTGGTCCCCAATCGCCAACGGACCCTATCAATGCATGGCGCATGATGGGACATGTGCGTCTGCACTTCCCCATGTAGCCTCAGTAACCGTCCGACTTGACAATTGCTTGTTGCCTGCAAAAAACATCATTACTTGAGATCGTGGGAGGCCGGTGGTTGGCCTCCCTTTGGCCATAAATGGGAGAGGGGGCGGAGCCCCTGCTCATCTCCGTATTCTCGCTGCTTGCTCCTCCTTCTTCCCTCTTGCTCTCCGTCTTGTCGAAGTATCCATGGCGCCGATCATGAGGTTCTTCGCTGAGGAGAAGGGAAAGGCCCCTTAGGTGGAACCCGAGCTTCTCCCGCCGAAGAAGAGGCCTGATCACTCCTGGGGCGCCACCGCGGAGACCATGATGATGCGGCCTTGGCACGAACAGGCTCCACAGGGCTTCCTGATCCCCCTATACGCCCGCCTGCAGGGCCCTCCACACGGGAGCGATCACCGGTGCCATGGGGAGCGTGACCGTGGAGGAGGAAAAGAAGAGGCGGCGCGGCCACCCGGCTCGCGAACCCATGCTGAAGGCATGGCTCGCGAGTTTGTGGTGTGGGCAGCAATGTCGCCGCACACATGGATCGCGCTCCCACAATCCTTTGTAGCGGAGATACCGTTGAGGGGGCCCATCGAGCTATGTCTGCAGCATGCTGGGTGCTGCGGCCAAGCTTCTGAATGGGAGGTCAAGGTTGTCAACTCTGGCGATGTCTTCATGACCCGGGGGTGGGGCGCGATCGCACTCGCCTGCCACGTAGAGAGGGGCCATGCCATCCACTTCGAGGACGACAGGGTGTCGATGCTTCTCCTCAAGGTCTTCGACAAAGATGGTCGGTGCCTAGAGTACTGCCCTGAGGGAGGTGACCGCGGTGACGAGGCCACCGGCGGTGAACTTGCCCTTGGCCTTGTCCGCGACTCCTCCAGCAGCAGCAGTGCCTCCTCCGAGCATGATACGAGTGACGACGACGGCATGAGCCGCCGCGCTCGTGTTTCCCCAGCACCATCAGCCCGACGTCGCCGGTGATGCGGCCTATGCTATGGTCTCCTTAGGAATTCTTCTTTCCGTTTCCCCCTGCAAGATACCATGACGAACCCCTCAGGGGTTTGTAAAAATTGTGATGCTTTTGCTACGGCATGGTCCCCCCTTTCATTCTTACGGTAGCTTATTGCTCTACATTGGGAGGACTCAGTCCCCAGGTGAGCTGGTATGCCAGGTCGCGATGCGGTGGTCTAGGCCAGGAGGTGAGCGGCCCGACGTCCGGTTAGAGCCCCTGAGGTGCGATGCTTAGGGGGTCCCCTTTAACATGCAAGCAGCAATCGAAAGATTGAGAGGTTAACATCCTTTCCCTAGCAAGATCATGAGGGGTGAAAACATTGATCGTGAGTTGCACACTTGCGTGTATAGGGCGACTTATCTTGGCTACGTTGCAGTTATCCCCTTGCTGCAAGGGTAGCCTTCATGCGACGCCTGGTTGCGTCCTGGTGGCGGTAGCGCTCCCAGGCAAGACTCGCGCCGACCCCTTCTTCCTCGCTCATTTGGGTGCTCTATGTCCTCGGGTCCCGACCCTCGAGCAAGGCTCAGCCACCACTGGTATGCCAGTTCGCGATGCCGTGGTCAAGGCTAGGGGGTGAGGGCTTGAGGGCCAGTAAGGGTCGCAGAGGCGCGATGCTCAGGGCTCCCCCTTTAACGTGCAAGTGAACCGCTTGGAAAAATGGGTGGTTGGCTGATATGTCTCCAACGTATCTATAAATTTTGATTGTTCCATGCTATTATATTATCAGTTTTGGATGTTTAATGGGCTTTAATATACATTTTTATATTATTTTTGGTACTAACCTACTAACCAAAGGCCCAGTGCAAATTGTTTTTTTCCTATTTCAGTGTTTCGCAGAAAAGGAATATCAAATGGAATGAATCCTTCGGGAGAGTTATGTTTGCAACAAACGCAATCCAGGAGACTTGGAGTGGACGGCAAGGAACAAACGAGGCAGACATGAGGTAGGAGGGCGTGCCCAGGGGGTAGGTGCACCCCCACACTCGTGGGCCCCTCGTGGCTCCACCGACCTACTTCTTTCGCCTATATATACTCATATACCCCGAAAACATCCGAGAGCACCACGAAACCCTATTTCCACCGCCACAACCTTCTGTGCCCGTGAGATCCCATCTTGGGGCCTTTTCCGGCGCTCCGCCGTAGGGGGAATCTATGTGTGAGTAGTTTACCACAGTCCTTCGGGTCCATTGTTATTAGCTAGATAGCTTCTTCTCTCTCTTTGGATCTCAATACAAAGTTCTCCTCGATTATCTTGGAGATCTATTCGATGTAATTCTTTTTGCGGTATGTTTGTCGAGATCCGATGAATTGTTGTTTTATGATCAAGATTTTCTAGGGAAAATATTTGATTCTTCTCTAAATTCTTTTATGCACGATTTAATATCTTTGCAAGTCTCTTTGAATTATCATTTTGGTTTGGCCTACTAGATTGATATTTCTTGCAATGGGAGAAGTGCTTAGCTTTGGGTTCAATCTTGCGGTGTCCTTTCCCAGTGACAGCAGAGGCATCAAGGCACATATTGTATTGTCGCCATCGAGGACAAAAAGATGGGGTTTATGTCATATTGCTTGAGTTGACCCCTCTACATCATGTCATCTTGCCTAATGCGTTACTCTGTTCTTATGAACTTAATACTCTAGATGCATGCTGGATAGCGGTTGATGTGTGGAGTAATAGTAGTAGATGCAGAATCGTTTCGGCCTACTTGTCACTGACGTGATGCGTATATACATGATCATGCCTAGATATTCTCATAACTATGCGCTTTTCTATCAATTGCTCAATAGTAATTTGTTCACCCACCATAGAATTTGCTATCTTGAGAGAAGCCACTAGTGAAACCTATGGCCCTCGGGTCTACTTTCCATTATATTAGTTTCCTATCTACTTGCTATTTCCATCGTTGTTTATTTTGCAAACTTTATTTTCCAATCTATACGATAAAATACCAAAAATATTTATCTTATTATCTCTATTAGATCTCACTTTCGTATGTGACCGTGAAGTGATTAACAACCCCTTTATCGCGTTGGTTGCGAGGTTCTTGTTTGTTTGTGTAGGTACTAGGGACTTGCGTGTTACCTCCTACTGGATTGATACCTGGGTTCTCAAAAACTGAGGAAAATACTTACGCTACTTTGCTGCATCACCCTTTCCTCTTCAAGGGAAAACTAACACATGCTCAAGGGGTAGCATTGGCATCACGAAGGTGCCTTGAGGGGTCGCAACCCGTTGTCCTGGCTGCAAAGATCCCTGCGCGTTAGCTGAAGGAAGAGAATGCAGAATACAACCACACTCGCCGAAGTTCCGGTGATCTTTCTGCAGAAAAGATGAACGCACTAAGGACCCGGTGAGGTGACGTGCGCGGGGAAGGCCGTGAGCCAGTGCTCGGTCTCTCAGTTTTATCAGCGCTATAGGGACGGACCCAAGCACATGGACCATGCCAGCATCCCCCATTGCGGGACAAGCAAGAGGCGGGTTAGTGACGTGCAGAGGTCGCGCGGGGTGACTCCATGAATGACAGAATAGCAGGGGTAACGTCAACAACCATGATAACATGAGCAAGTATACTAGTCTGGAGTACATGAATCGAAACGACTCGGCTGCGGGACTGGCCCTGGCAGCTTGAGGATAATGCAGCCCGAGGGGCACCCTCAAATGAACAAACCAAAAAGTCACCTGACACCATTGATGTAGAAGTGTTGGAGTAGCTGAAGGCGTGTGTTGCCGAAGTCATTCCTCACGTGTCATGCAGCTCCCGAGGCTCGTGAGGCTCCGAAGATCAGGGAGGCTCGCGGGGGTTCAGCACCACCTCCATTTGGATCTCCTGGCTCCCGGCCTCACGAGCCTCCAGGATGGCCCGCATGCGGCGCTGGTGTACTCTAGCCGCGTTCGGCAGGCCAAAATTCATGCGAACACAGCTGTGAGGGGCCCCTCAGACCGGCCGTCGTGGAACGGCCATAAGAGCTCCTAAGAGCGACTCTGTTAAGCTCTGGGATGTTGACGCAGACACGCAGCTCACTGCCCACGTCCGGGGCGGGAACTGCGCTGGGTGGTGCGCGGCGATGCTCGCCTCGCATGGCTCTTTCCTCCTACTGAAGAACCTCAATTGCTTTGGTGATGAACTCCTGAGCGCCTCGCATCTCCCGCCTTCCGCTTTTCTCACAGAAGCGCATGTTGAAGAACGCCTCCACATGGTGCCCGAATGCATCCCTCGTTACATTGGTTAGGTCGGAGGCCCTCCAGAGGAAAGCCCCTAAGCCCAACCTGAGAGGGGCCCGGGGCGCTGATAACCCACAAGTATAGGGGATCGCAACAGTTTCCGATAAGTAAGAGTGTCGAACCCAACGAGGAGCTAAAGGCAGAACAAATATTCCCTCAAGTTCTATCGACCACCGATACAACTCTATGCACGCTTGACGTTCGCTTTACCTAGAACAAGTTTGAAACTAGAAGGACTTTGTAGGTGTTGTTGGATAGGTTTGCAAGATAATAAAGATTACGTAAATAAAAAGTAGGGGCTGTTTAGGTAAAGACACAACTAAGTTAGTTTTAGTAAAGAGTGTTTTGTTATGAGAAAGTTATTTGGCCCTAGGCAATCGATAACTAGACCGGTAATCATTATTGCAATTTTATATGAGGGAGAGGCATAAGATAACATACTTTCTCTACTTGGATCATATGCACTTATGATTGGAACACTAGCAAGCATCCGCAACTACTAAAGATCATTAAGGTAAAACCGAACCATGGCATTAAAGCATCAAGTCCGCTTTATCCCATACGCAACAACCCACTTACTTGGGTTTGTGTTTCAGTCACTCACGCAATCCACTATAAGCGAATCATGAACGTATTGCAACATCCTACAACAGGGATCCCTCACGCTTGCACGACATGGAGAGCACCGTAGGACAGCACCAATAATAAAACATGCAACTCAAACCAATCTTGATCATGAAATAACCCATAGGACAAAACGGATATACTCAAACATCATAGGATAGCCATACATCATTGGGAAATAATATATAGCGTTTAGCACCACACTACTAGGAAAAGGGTATAGATGAAATTGACACTAATGGCGCACCAGACATGTGGTGCGCCACTACTATATACTAATGGCGCACCATGTGCTGGTGCGCAATTAGTGTGGAAGACACTAATGGCGCACCAGACACATGGTGCGCCACTAGTAACAAAAAGTTTTTTTTCATTTTCCAAACATACTAATGCCGCATCCAGGCATAGTGCGCCATTACTAGTTCTAACTAGTAATGGCGCACCAACAACCAAGTGCGCCACTACTGTATTTTTTTATTCTTTTTTTTGCAAAACTACTAATGGCGCACCATGGCATAGTGCGCCATTACT
>NC_057809.1:239599265-239637896 GCF_018294505.1 Triticum aestivum
TTACTAGTTTAAACTAGTAATGGCGCACTCTGCCACGGTGCGCCATTAGTATATATATATATTTATTATTTTTTTGCAAAAATACTAATGGCGCACCACCTGCAGGTGCGCCATTAGTATGTAGGGTTACTAATGGCGCATGAGTGGGTGGTGCGCCATTAGTAACCTAGGACCAGCTAGATATTTTGGACAACCACACCTACACACTCACTTTCCCCACTTCATTCCCTCCACCTTCTTCTCCAAGCTTGTGTCGGCTGCCTCCTCCTCCTCACCCCATTTGCACCATAGATTCATCAAAATTATGTGGTTAAATTACCTTTTTTGATAGGTAAGTAAGGGGAAAGCTATCTTTATGTTGTAGATCTACTTTTTTTCTCCCTAGCTCACTCCAACAATGTGCACATGCACTTTTTGTGGCCTAGCTAGATCTATGTATGTTTGTGGTGTTGCATATGTTTGTGGTGTTGCATATATGTTTGTGTTTGCAGGTATCGGTATTTGAAATGCGATAGTTGCCAATATTTGCCGGAATGTTGATTCATTTCCGTTTCGGTGAGAATTTTGGCACTATGCATTCTTTTTGGTCCTATTTTTAGGGAAAGTCATGCCAAATTTTTTCTTGGTTCTAAAATATAGTTTTGCTCTACCCCGCAGGCGACCATGGTCCGCTCGATGACCGAAGGCATCGTGAATACGTTTTTGAGCTCCGGGAAGGCCGAGATGCTTCAAAAGAATGAGGCGGATATAAGATGTCCGTGTCGAATATGCAAGCTGAAGAGCCTTATTGCGGACCCGGATTCCGGGCAGGTGCGGGACCACCTGCTCTTGCATGGTTTCATGGATGGCTATCGGTGGCAAGGTGATGAAGTGACTATGAAGTCGTCCATGGGGGGCGGGCAAGAAATGAGGAAGAGCAGCAAGACAACCACCGCGGTTCGGGCGGGCGAGAAGACGAAGAATCTCAAGGACATGATCACGACGGTGATGCTGTACACAGTCATCATGTAGAAGATGCCGGATATGATGATGAGGAAGATCAAGACGAAGGGCATGATCATGAAGATGAAGATGCCGGAGCAGACGATGATGGAGGCTGGGTGCAGGACCCTCATATTCAAGAGCTGCTTCTCAAGCAGACGGATAACGCAAGAGCTGCCGCCCGAGAGAAAGCCAAGCTGGATCAACTGGAGATAGACGCGGTTACTCCATTGTATGAAGGATGCAGGCCCGAGGATACCCGCCTGAAAGTAACGCTCATGGCTCTGGAGATGAAGGTAAAACACAAAACGACCGATGCATGCTTCGACGAGAACATGTCATTCTGGCACGAACGTCTTCCCAAGGGGAACAAGTGCCCGACCAGTTTCGAGGAGGCGAAGAAAATCGTGTGTCCTCTGGATTTACCGCACGTGAAATACCGTGTGTGCATGAACAATTGCATCATTTATCGGGACGAGCACGCGGAGTCTACCATATGTCCGGTGTGTGGCGTCACTCAATACAAGAAGAGGAAGAAAGCTCCTCGAAAAGTGGTGTGGTACTTTCCGATCACCCCACGTCTGCAGCGGTATTTCACAGAACCTAAGGTAGCAAAGCTCATGTGTTGGCACACGGATAGGGAGGAGAAGAAGCGGGAAGATGACGAAAATGATCCGGAGATAAATAAAAAAGACAAGATGCTGAGTCACCCTAAGGATGCGAGCCAGTGGCAAGCGTTGAACTTCGAAGACCCAGAATTTGGGAAGAATCCAAGGAACATTGTGTTGGGCGCGAGCACCGATGGAGTCAATCCGTTTGGCAGCCAGAGAAGCACACATAGCACCTGGCCTGTGTTTGTGTGGATGTACAACCTCCCCCCTGGTTGTGCATGACGAGGAAGTACATTCACATGAGTATGCTAATTTAAGGGCCGAAACAACCAGGGAACGACATCAATCTGTATTTGGGGCTGCTGAAAGAGGAGCTAGACACACTGTGGAAAATGCCAGCCAATACGTGGGACGCCGCAGAGAAAGAATATTTCCCTATGAGAGCCGCACTGCTCACGACGGTGCACGACTATCTCGGTTACGGATATCTCGTGGGGCAGGTGGTCCATGGATTTTCTGGATGCGTCAGGTGCATGGATGACACAATGTATCGCCAGCTAGATAGAGATCCCGGGTCTTCAAAAACCGTGTTCATGGGACATCGAAGGTGGCTTCGCGACGATGACCTGTGGAGGAAACGCAAGGATCTGTTCGATGGTGAAACCGAACCGCGAAGACGCCCACGTACAAGGAGCAGCGAGGAAATAGACGAGCTGTTGAAAAATTGGAAAGATTGCCCACTTCCGGGAAAGAAGGGAAATGTGCCAGAGCCGGGAAAGAAGCGAAAGGCGCCAGAGCCGCTGCTGAAGGTATGGAAAACGAGGTCTGTTTTCTGGGACTTACCGTACTGGAAGATCCATTGTGTCCCTCACAGCCTTGATGTCATGCATATCATGAAGAACGTGTGCGAGAGTCTTCTTGGTACCCTGCTCAACATGCCAGAGAGGACCAAAGATGGGCCGAAACCAAGGGCAGACTTGAATTCAATGGGCATCAGGCAGGAGCTTCACGCTAATGATGATGATGACGATGATGAGGCGAAGCAGGAACAAGAAGGTCGTCGCAAAGGCAAAAATGCCAAGAAGACCGGAAATGACTACCCTCCCGCGTGCTTCACTCTAAGTCAGGAGGAGATCAAGCGGTTTTTCACCTGCCTTGTAGGAGTAAAACTTCCTTACGGTTACGCGGGGAAGATAAGCAGATACCTAGACCCAGCGAAGCAGAAGTTCAGTGGGATGAAGTCTCGCGACTATCACGTGCTGATGACGTAGATACTTCCAGTTGCAATCTATGGGATCATGGACGCGCACGTCCGTGAAACTCTATTTGGCCTATGCAACTTTTTCGACGTCATCTCTCAGAAGTCGGTTGGCGTGAGGCAACTCAGAAGGCTACACGAAGAGATCGTGGTGATACTATGCGAGCTTGAGATGTACTTCCCGCCCGCATTCTTCGATGTTATGGTGCATCTGCTAGTCCATATCATGGAGGATATCATCCAACTCAGGCCAACATTCCTGCATAGCATGATGCCGTTCGAATGGATGAATGGTGTCATCAAAGGATACGTTCACAACATGTCACGTCCAGAGGGATGCATAGCCAGGGGTTTTCTGACCAAAGAGTGCATCTCCTACTGCATGAATTATCTAGGCATCGAGAACCCCATTGGCCTGCCCGTCAACAGGCACCTCGGCAGGCTCGCTGGATGGGGTCACCGTCAGGGTCGCCGCAAAATGCATGTCGACTTCGAGGGTCGACTCGCCGACTTTGAAAGAGCAAACCTAGTCGCGCTAGAACACATAGACGTGGTCAATCCTTGGGTGGTAGAGCACAAAACCTTTATTGAGAAGACGTACAATGACCAAGGCCAACAGAGGACGGACGGAGATATAATCAAAGAGCACAACTCATGTTTCACGTGTTGGTTCAAGCAGAAGCTTCTGTCATACCCTTTACATGAGGATTCTTTTGCGGAAGAACAACTCATATTTGCCTTGTCACAAGGCGCAGAGCACAACCTATGAGGCATACGATATCAACGACTACACATTCTACACCAAGGACAAGGACATGAAGAGCGATGGTTATCTGAACTCCGGGGTAACGATGGAATCCTACACCGGTAACGACAAGGACAGATACTACGGAAGGATCAAGGATATCTGTGAGCTGAGCTATGCTGGAGAGAAGGTCCCGATGTTGCGTGTCAGATGGGCTAAGAGCATCATAAAAGATGACAGGTATTTCACCACCATGGTTATACCCGAAGCCAAATCCAAGACCGCGGGCGCAAACGTCAGCGCCAAAAATGAGCCATGGGTACTGGCTTCCCAAGTGGACTAATGCTTCTTCATTACCGACCCGCCAAAGCCAAGTCATGTTGTCATGAGGAGAGGCAAAAGGAAGATCATCAGAATGAATGGAGTCGCCAATGAGCAAGACTTCGACAAGTACGGCGACCCGAAGATCGAACATGACGACGACGATGAAGTAGCAGCATACACCACAAGAAGAAGCAGGACCACCCTACCTAAAGGACGTCCGTTCAAGAGAAGAACTCCATTTGCAAAAAGTAAGGGCAAGAAGATTGTGAACAGATAGCTAGCTAAGATCGATTGTATTTAAATTGTAGCCTTCATTTCTCGATTGTATTTTGACATATTCATAAATGTTTTTTCATGGGCACTTTTTGAATTCATGAATATTTTTTCAAATTTGATGATATTTTTTCATATTCATAAATGTTTTACCAATTCACAAATGAATGCAAAATAAATCCAAAAAAAAGACTAGTTGTGCTTGGTTATATGTTACTCCCAAAAGCATATAAAGTTTGTCAAATTTGGAGCTATGGATATTTAGTTATGATTTAAACAAGTTTGAACATATGTAAACACAAATAAATATCAAACAGCATTTTAAATGTTGTTAACATGGCAACAAACTGCAAATTATTTTTCTACATGAAATTCTGAGCATCTAGCATATGTGACATGTTATATTTGGATGCATGGATAAAAAGATATGTGCAAAGGAAAAAATGCATAAAAACAAAAATTGGGGAGCCTGGGAATCGAACCCAGGACCTCCTACTGTGTGTGCTGCGTGCTGACTAGTCGGGCTAGTGTGTGTGTTCTGATGGAGATACAGTTAGGTGGAATATAACCTGAGTGCTCGAACTGTAATAAAAAAACTACTAATGGCGCACCAGGGGGAGGTGCGCCATCACTGTCGTCGTACTTATGGCTCACTAGTGGGAGGTGCGCCATTGCTAACCCTCCCCCACTCCACCTATTCCCCTCTAGCCTCTCTCCCTCCCTCGCCAGATCCCCCACTCGACCTAACTTTGCCTTGCTCCGCCCCAACCGTACGCCGCCGCCCCGCCTTGCTCCGCCCCCTCCGTCGGCCACGCCTGCACGCCGTTGTCGACGCCGCCGCCTCTCCTTCCCTGCCTTCTTCTCACCTCTCCTTCCTTGCGACTGCGACTGCGACCAGCCGTGAAGAAGCCGCCCGTCCAGGCCCAGATCGAGCCCCCCGCCTCCCCGTCGAGTCCACCGCGCACCACTGCGGGAGTCAGGGGCACAGAGATCCCCGCCGCCTCCACCGGAGAAAGCCGGGGCACGCGCGCCTACCCTAGAGAAGGGAGGGTGTGTTGGGTCCGCAGGAGAGCGGAGTGCGTGCCCGGGGCGGATGCGCACCAGCTCGTACGAAGGCGCAACCATCCCGCGCTCCTCGGCTCCCGCTTCAACGCCCACAAGGTCGCCCACCTCTTCCCGCAGGTTCGTTTCTGGAAAATTCCCATCCTCTCGTCTCATCCCACGCCGTAGAAATTCAGAGTGATTCCTCCCTGCGTAGGAAGTACCAGTAGCCGGGCAAATAGAGAAGATCACCTGGGCATACTATATTGGACCATGAACTAAATAATGCTAGAAATGAATTAGCTTCGGTAAGACCGTACCCTTTTTGTTACCTATGTTTACTTTGAGCATTATTGTGTTCTCTTAGGCAAGTTCTTATAGTCTGACTTATGAGTAAATGCCTTGAGATGAGTTTTGGTGAACAAACCATTAACATTTCCCATTCAGATGACTCCGCAAGTATCTTTTTGATTGTCTTACACTCTGATGGAATGACTTTGTGATACTTGGTGCTCCCTCATCAAGACAAAGAAACTACTTATTTTCAGTGGAGTTTGAATCTGAGACATCTGATTTACCCACTGCTCCATGTTAATGTACAGAATCTGGGACCGCATACATACATACATACATACATACATGAACTGCTTATTTTCCCTTGATAGATGAAGTATGTGTGTATTCAGATGCTTTGTGTAATTGTACCTGTTATATCTGACAACTATTTATTGTGGTTTTGATTTTGTTACAGTGTTCTCAAGTATAGCAACATAGTGGGATCATTTGTCAACATAGTGGGATCATTTTGCAGATTCCAGCAAACAACATAGTGGGATCATTTGTCAAGGCCAGCATTAGAGTGCTAATTTACAGGTATAAATAGATAAAAGATTCAGAGAGTAGCTCTTTTCTTACCAGCATCATGAAGGTTGGGAATATCTTTATAGAAAACAAAAATATTAGGAAACTGAATCTAAGGACCAGGGCTAAACCTTTGTACTTTACTGTCTTTAACATGGTATAAAATACCTGAACTGAATTTGTGGGGCCTCTAAAATTCTGGAAAAAATTAAACTCAATATTCTGGTGTTTAACCCTGTTGTGTTGCTTCTAGAAATAATATAAAAGCTGTGAAAAAGAAATTTGTGGAGTTGGCACTTTACATAAGGTTGTAGATCATTGTAGTGTCCTAATGTCTAAGACTGTCAGCATGTTAGATATTCATGTGGCATCATATACACACATATGTAATCCGGGAGTTTCTCTGTGAACTGTAAGAATTCAGTGGAGTTTCTCTTGTCTTGAGGCTCATCTTTGAGACAGGTTATCTGTGTCAGTTGTCGGAGCATTGGAGGTTACTGCGGAGAGCTGTCACAGCAGTGCGTGGCGTCAGTGATAGCCGAGATGCTAGTTCAACTACTGGCCAACTAGTGGCCCTTGTTATCAAAGTAGTCTTGCCACATGTTCATAGTAATCTCCAACCATATTAGCAGTACTGAATAAAACTTGTCTTGTTTTATGGGAATGGTTGATTACCTTGATTATACTTACTGGATGGTTTATTTATAGTTCTTAAAATATGAAAATGAAAATTATTTGTATCCCTCGTTAAAGGTATTTCTAGCAAAACCTGAAATACTAGATGGATTGATTTTTCCGAGCTGTTTGTGCTCCCTGCTTCTTTCAGCTCTCATTTTCAGTGGAGTTGTTGAATTATATGCTCTTATTGGACATGTTTTACGTGTTGATCCATCAATTGATCACATTGAGAAAGACTTGTAAAGATGATGATCATCTTTTACGGAAAACAATTTCTGTAAACACGTCTATAACTTTGCTAGTTTGCTGGGTTTTGTCTCTGACCATTGTGTCGTGATGAATTTGCAGGTACCCCGAGAGGCCCTTGAGTTTGCCGGAATGTCGATTAACTTCTGTTCCGGCAAATTCTGGTACTCCATATGTCCTATTTTCAGCAAAGGTCATGTTGAAATTTTCCGCGAATTTTAGCATGACTTTGCTAAAAATAGGACATTTGGGGTACTTGCGACAAATGCATGGGCCAGGGTATCTTAGTACTTAGTTAAGTAGGATCAACTGCCCTGCCATTCTTGCTGCATTAAACCATAGGTGGCAATAGAGCCAAGTGATTAGGCCCAACTTAGAATTCTCCTTAGCATCAATAAACCCTAGATGATAAACCCAACATAGGTGGCAATAGAACCCTAAATTATGAAAACTTAACTTAGCATTTAGGGTGCCTCGGTGTTGATAAACCCATATGATGGAACCTTGGCTTCTATAGGGTGCCTCGGTGTCGATGAGAACCTAAATGATGTATGCTTAGGCTTTTAGGGTGCCTCGGCGTCGACAAACCCTAAATGATAAAAGCTTAGCTTTTAGGATGCCTCGGTGTCGACAAACCCTAAATGATGAGACCATGATCTTGTTCCTTGACAATAACCAACTTTTTGACCAAACTTTTTTCCTATTTAGAGCGAAACATCGCCCACAACGATGAGGCCCGCGGTTCGGGCGGCAAGCAATTCTGGGAGCTGTCCCAGGAGTTGGAGGAAGAACCTCACCGCTATGAGGACGCCGCGGAAGACACCGATCCTGACTACACAACCAGTAGTGGCGTCGGGGATGACACCACTGATGGTGCCGCCGAGGATGCCACCACTGATGATGCCGGCGCACACACAAATGGCAGCCAACCGAAGAGGAAATGGAAGGACCGGCGCCCGAGCGTGCTCGGCACCGTCAAGGAGGAATTTACTGAAGTGAACTCCGACGGGCATCCGACGGCGCCCAAAAAAGTAGTCAAGGGGTACTCGATTCAGCTTGGGTGCATTCTCCGGAGAACCGTCTCGATCAACACCGAGAACCTAAGGCATAAGGACCAAGGGAATTTGTGCAGCCTCCTCTTCACGAAGCTGCACGAACGATACAAGTTCCCCGCTGAGTTTGCAAACACACGCCTCTCAGGGAATAAAGTGAATGGTGCCGCCCTCACGAGGATGAGCACGGACCTGTCTACTTGGAAAAGCATGGTGAAGGCAATGATTGAAAAAGGTGATAGTTATGAGAAGATCAAGGCAAAATATCCTTTGATGAGCGAAGATGACTACAAGGAGTTCAAGATCAAGTGCGAGAGCAGCGCAACCTCCGCATCAAGTCAGTGGGGGAAAGAAATGCGGAAGTTGAACTTAGGGGTCCACCAACTCGGTCCCGGTGGTTATAGAGTGGCGGAGCCTATATGGGACAAGGAGGATGCGGAGCATGCCGAGCAAGGCCTACCGCCCCGCTTCGAGAAATACCGTGACAAGCGGACCAGGAACTTTCTCAGGGCCCGGTACAAGGAGGACCCAGTAACAAAGGACCTTACCACGGATCCGAAGACCAGGGCACTTGAGCTTGTTCTGGTAAAGAATACACCCCGCTTAATTAGCTCCATATTATTGCATTCTAATTAATCCCCAATATTTCTAAATGGTTCATGTTCCTTCCGTAGGACAATGAAAGCAGTAGCGCGGGGTCGTCTCAGAGCTCCCCTTTCGACACCCCTTTAAATAGGGCGTTGAACATAAAGAAAAACAAGGATAAGCTCAGTAAGCCGACGTCAGGTGGTCGTGTGGCCGGCAAAGGCTTGTCCACAAAATGGTCGTCATACTATACCGCTGGTGGACGAAAGGAGAAAAAGACCAGCTCGGAAAGCCAGTTGCACAAGGTTGAAGCACTCAAGCCACAAGTGGCGCGGATTCCGGAGATTGTCCAAGAGCAAGTGCAACAACAACTGGGAATGACGCCCAACGCCATGGTGCCTACATTGATTCATGGGCTGACGACGTGGATTGCGGGCGGCCAACAGGGGCCTCCCCCGGTTCCCAGCTTCACGGACAACAACTCGCACAACGCGCAGGCAGCGCCATTGGTGTCTCCGGCAGAGGCGGTATTCGTGTCTCCGGCACCGGCACGGGCATTGGAGCTTAATGCACACAGGTGTACGCCGGCCGGCACCTCGCCAGCAAGCGGCCCCTCCTTTAGTTGCACACCTGCCGTTGGCGGTGCCTCGACATTAGCCGAGCTCGACGACATCAAGGTAACTAAGCCTCTCGGCCGATGACTTCATCTCCTTGCCTTTGACTGGGCACCCCTGATGCCCTACATGTTTTCGCAGGGCGCCGCCGATGTTCCTTGCACTCTCCTGCACTTTGTGGGCACCAAGTTGGTCGATGTCGCCAAGGGCAGAATCGTTCAACTGGGCAACCCCATGTTCCACGGTAATCCGATGCCACCCACAGTGTATAGGGTTGAAGTGGTTCGGGTGCTGCCAGGCTGCGACGAGTTGTTACCTCCGATTCGACCCGCTGGGGCTGACGAAGAAGATGAGATGACCCTCAGCGCCTGTGGGAGTTGGCCCCTGCTTTGGCCGAAGAGCCAGATTCGTTTGGGGGCGGGGGACACCACCCCACAGACAAGACCACCAGTCATGCCGGCGCCAAGCCATGGCAAGAACGACGCAACGCTACCGGACATGCCGGACATCCCTATGGCATAGGATCCAGAAATGCATATGGCATAGGATTCAGACGACGACGACAACGACGACGGTACATTTACCAACGTCAATAAGTACTTTGGCGAACATGGGTACAGTGACGAGTTCTGCGGGCCTCCTTCTCAAGAACCCAACCAGGACGACCGTGATCTAGCTGGTACGGCGGAGAAACCCAATTGAAACAGGCGTCGTCTAGCGTTCAGTTCTCAGGAGACGCCTCCAGCTGCCGCCTTCACCGAGCCTCAGATAGCTGAGGTGCGAAATATTATCAGCCCCAACACGCTCAAGAAGGCGGTCTGTGAGCAGAACTTGGTCCCATTACAGCAGATCAAGAAGAAGGGACGGAAACGAAAGGCTAAAAAGGGCGCCGGTGCGAGCCAGCCAGCACCGAGTACGACCCGTGCTTAGGACGGGCCACCTTCACCTAAGGATATCTCGAAGATGGTGCATGTGGCAGGTAGGGCGATGCTACCGACAAATATGCTCAGTGCTGCAACCGGTGCTATGCGGAGTCTACATGACAGTGTTCTTCCTTTCGAGAAGCGGCGTCTTAGAGAGAATGATGTGGCATACCCGGTTTTCATGGCCAAGGTGCCAGAGGGCAAGGGCTTTGTGGATGGCGCCATCGGGGGTACGATCGTCCTGCGGTTTGATGACATCTTTGCTATGTTTAACCTTCACCCGCTGCACTACACCTTCGTTCGGCTGTTTTCACTGAGTATGGAGATGCGGATCATTAGAGGCAAGACCCCGGACATCGTGATAGTCCACCCCTTCTACAAGCGTGCCAAGCTCTTGGGTAGCATTGGGGACCGCCAAGTCACGAGTTCACACCTTGAAGGCGTCATTCTGGCAAACCCAGATAAGGATAACTTCCTCGTGTCTTACTTTCCCGAGTAAGTCATCCCTTAACCGCCGCGTAACATATGATTTCTTAGATTTTGATCGTTTTTTTCTAACATTCCGTGTTCTGTGCAGTGACACAAATTGCACACTCATCCTCTTAAGCCCGAAATATTCCATGGCCACGTATTTCGACCCGAACCGTGACTCCAAGATAGACTACACAAATATCAAGAAAGTTCTTGATGATGTTCTCCCCAGCTACGCCAAATCTGGAGTCACCTTCACCAGGCCAGTTCATAGGTACGGCAGGCACGTGTTCGCCCACAATACTAAGTTTTGCTGCGTCAAGCAGCCGCCTAGCAGTCAGAAGGATGCCTACTACGCCCTCCATCACATGCGGGCTATAGTAAGGGACCATCATCACCTTCTGCTACCAGATAATCTCAAGGATGTTGAGGAACGTAGCAGAAATTCAAAAATTTTCCTACGTGTCACCAAGATCTATCTATGGAGAAACCAGCTACGAGTAGAAGGAGAGTGCATCTACATACCCTTGTAGATCGCTAAGCGGAAGCATTCAAGTGAACGGGGTTGATGGAGTCGTACTCGTCGTGATTCAAATCACCGATGATCAAGTGCCGAACGCACGGCACCTCCGCGTTCAACACACGTACAGCCCGGTGACGTCTCCCACGCCTTGATCCAGAAAGGAGAGAGGGAGAGGTTGAGGAAGACTCCATCCAACAGCAGCACAACGGCGTGGTGGTGGTGGAGGAGCGTGGCAATCCTGCAGGGCTTCGCCAAGCACCGCGGGAGAGGAGGAGTACTTGTGAGAGGGGGAGGGCTACGCCAGAACTTCGTCTATGGCTCCCATGCGCCTCCCCACTATATATAGGGGTGGAGGGGCTGGTTTCTTGCCCTCCAAGTCCATTGGGGCGTTGGCCAAGGTGGGAGGAAAGAATCTCATTATTTCCTTCCCCACCGATTGTTATCCCCCCTTTTTAGGGATCTTGATCTTATCCCTTCGGGATATGATCTTATTCCTTCTAAGGGGGGATCTTGGTGCGCCTTGACCAGGGGTGTGGGGCCTTGCCCCCACTACCCACGTTCATGTGGGTCCCCCCATGCAGGTGGGCCCCACTCCGGAACCTTCTAGAACCTTCCCGGTACAATACCGAAAAATCCCGAACATTTTCCGGTGGCCAAAATAGGACTTCCCATATATAAATCTTTACCTCCGGACCATTCCGGAACTCCTCGTGACGTCCGGGATCTCATCCGGGACTCGGAACAACATTCGGTAACCACATACAAACTTCCTTTATAACCCTAGCGTCATCGAACCTTAAGTGTGTAGACCCTACGGGTTCGGGAGACATGTAGACATGACCGAGACGTTCTCCGGTCAATAACCAATAGCGGGATCTGGATACCCATGATGGCTCCCACATGTTCCACGATGATCTCATCGGACGAACCACGATGTCAAGGACTTAATCAATCCTGTATTCAATTCCCTTTGTCTATCGGTATGTTACTTGCCCGAGATTCGATCGTCGGTATCCAATACCTTGTTCAATCTCGTTACCGGCAAGTCACTTTACTCGTTCCGTAACACATCATCCCGTGATCAACTCCTTGGTCACATTGCGCATATGATGATGTCCTACCGAGTGGGCCTAGAGATACCTCTCCGTTTACACGGAGTGACAAATCCCAGTCTCGATCCGCATAAAACAACAGATACTTTCGGAGATACCTGTAGTGCACCTTTATAGTCACCCAGTTACGTTGTGACGTTTGATACACCCAAAGCACTCCTACGGTATCCAGGAGTTACACGCTCTCATGGTCAAAGGAAGAGATACTTGACATTGGCAAAGCTCTAGCAAACGAACTACACGATCTTTGTGCTAGGCTTAGGATTGGGTCTTGTCCATCACATCATTCTCCTAATGATGTGATCCCGTTATCAACGACATCCAATGTCCATAGCCAGGAAACCATGACTATCTGTTGATCACAACGAGCTAGTCAACTAGAGGCTCACTAGGGACATATTGTGGTCTATGTATTCACACGTGTATTACGATTTCCAGATAATACAGTTATAGCATGAATAAAAGACAATTATCATGAACAAGGAAATATAATAATAACACTTTTATTATTGCCTCTAGGGCATATTTCCAACAGTCTCCCACTTGCACTAGAGTCAATAATCTAGTTCACATCGCCATGTGATTAACACTCACAGGTCACATCGCCATGTGACTAATACCCAAGAGTTTTAGGTTTGATCATGTTGCTTGTGAGAGAGGTTTTAGTCAACGGGTCCGAACCTTTCAGATCCGTGTGTGCTTTACAAATCTCTATGTCATCTCCTAGATGTAGCTACCACGCTCTATTTGGAGCTATTCCAAATAACTGTTCTACTTGGAGCTATTCTAAATTGTTGCCCCATAATACGTATCCGGTATCTCTTCTTAGAGCTATCCGGATAGGTGTTATGCTAGCATCGACGTAACCTTTACGACGAACTCTTTTACCACCTCCATAATCGAGAAAATTCCTTAGTCCACTAGTTACCAAGGATAACTTTGACCGCTGTCTGTGATCCATTCATGGATCACTCTTGTACCCCTTGACTGACTCATGGCAAGGCACACTTCAGGTGCGGTACTCAGCATGGCATACTGTAGAGCCTATGTCTTAAGCATAGGAGACGACCTTCGTCCTTTCTCTCTATTCTGCCATGGTCGAGGTTTAAGTCCTAACTTCGTACCTTACAACTCAGGCAAGAACTTCTTCTTTGACTGATCCATCTTGGACACCTTCAAGATCATGTCAAGGTATGTGCTCATTTGAAAGTATTATTAAGCATTTTGATCTATCCTTATAGATCTTGATGCTCAATGTTCAAGTAGCTTAATCCAGGTTTTCTATTGAAAAACACCTTTCAAATAACCCTATATGCTTTCTAGAAATTCTACATCATCTCTGATCATCAATATGTCAACAACATATACTCATCAGAAATTCTATAGTGCTCCCACTCACTTCTTTGGAAATACAAGTTTCTCATAAACTTTGTATAAATCCAAAATCTTTGATCATCTCATCAAAGCGTACATTCCAACTCCGAGATGCTTACTCCAGTCCTTAGAAGGATCGCTGGAGCTAGCATACCTTTTAGCATCCTTAGGATCGACAAAACTTTCCGATTGTATCACATTCAACCTTTCCTCAAGAAAATTGTCGAGGAAACAATGTTTTGACATCCTATCTGCAAGATTTCATAAATAATGCAGTGATCGCTAACATAATTCTAACAAACTCTTAGCATCGCTTCGAGTGAGAAAATTTCACCGTAGTCAACTCCTTGAACTTGTCAGAAAACATCTTAACGACAAGTCGAGCTTTCTTAATGGTGACATTTACCATCATTGTCCGTCTTCCTTTTAAAATCCATATACACTCAACAGCCTTATGACCATCAAGTAGTTCTTACAAAGTCTACACTTTGTTTTCATACATGGATCCTCTCTCGGATTTTATGGCCTTGAGCCATTCGTCGGAATCCGGGCCCACCATCGCTTCTTCATAGCTCGTAGGTTCATTGTTGTCTAGCAACATGACCTTCAAGACAGGATTACGTACCACTCTCAAGTAGTACGCATCCTTGTCATCCTACGAGGTTTGGGAGTGACTTGATCTGAAGTTTCATGATCACTATCATAAGCTTCCACTTCAATTGGTGTAGGTGCCACGGGAACAACTTCATGTGCCCTGCTACACACTGGTTGAAGTGATGGTTCAATAACCTCATGAAGTCTCCACCATCCTCCCACTCAATTCTTTCGAGAGAAACTTTTCCTCGAGAAAGGACCTGATTCAAGAAACAATTTATTGCTTTTGGATCTGAGACAGGAGGTATACCCAACTGTTTTGGGTGTCCTATGAAGATGCATTTATCCGCTTTGGGTTCTAGCTTATCAGCCTGAAACTTTTTCACATAAGCGTCGTAGCCCCAAACTTTTAAGAAACGACAACTTAGGTTTCTCTAAACCATAATTCATACGGTGTCATCTCAACGGAATTACGTGGTGCCTTATTTAAAGTGAATGTGGTTGTCTCTAATGCCTAACCCATGAACGATAGTGGTAATTCGATAAGAGACATCATGGTATGCATCATATCCAATAGGGTGCAGTTATGATGTACGGACACACCATCACACTATGGTGTTCCAGGCGGTATTAATTGCGAAACAATTTCCACAATGTCTTAATTGTGTGCCAAAACTCATAACTCATATATTCATCTCTATGATCATATCATAGACATTTTATCCTCTTGTCACAATGATCTTCTACTTCACTCTGAAATTACTTGAACCATTCAATAATTCAGACTTGTGTTTCATCAAGTAAATATTCTCAACATCTACTCGAATCATCTGTGAAGTAAGATCATAACGATATTCACTGCATGCCTCAGCACTCATTGGATTGGACACATCAAAATGTGTTACTTCCAACAAGTTGCTATCTTGTTCCATCTTACTGAAAACGAGGCTTTTCATTCATCTTGCCCATGTGGTATGATTTGCATATCTCAAGTGATTCAAAATCAAGTGAGTCCAAACGGTCCATTTGCATGGAGTTTCTTCATGCATATACACCAATAGAGATGGTTCGCATGTCTCAAACTTTTCAAAAACGAGTGAGTCCAAAGATCCATCAACATGGAGCTTCTTCATGCGTTTTATACCATTATGACTTACATGGCAGTGCCATAAGTAAGTGGTACTATCATTACTATCTTATATCTTTTGGCATGAAAATGTGTATCACTATGATCGAGATTCAATAAACCATTCATTTTAGGTGCAAGACCATTGAAGGTATTATTCAAATAAATAGAGTAACCATTATTCTCTTTAAATGAATAACCGTATTGTGATAGACATAATCCAATCATGTCTATGCTCAACGCAAACACCAAATCTCGATGGTAGAGGGAGCGTGCGATGCTTGATCATATCAACATTGGAAACACTTCCAACACATACGTCAGCTCACCTTTAGCTAGTCTCCGTTTATGCCGTAGCTTTTATTTCGAGTTACTAACACTTAGCAACCGAACCGGTATCTTATACCCTGGTGCTACTAGGAGTACTAGTAAAGTACACATTAACATAATGTATATCCAATATACTTCTATCGACCTTGCCAGCCTTCTCATCTACCAAGTATCTAGGGTAATTCTACTCTAGTGACGGTTCCCCTTATTACAGAAGCACTTAGTCTCGGGTTTGGGTTCAACCTTGGGTTTCTTCACTGGAGCAGCAGCTGATTTGCCGTTTCATGAAGTATCCCTTCTTTCCCTTGCCCTTCTTGAAACTAGTGGTTTCACCAACCATCAACAATTGATGCTCCTTCTTTATTTCTACTTTCGCAGTGTCAAACATCGTGAATACCTCAAGGATCATCTTATTTATCCCTGATATGTTATAGTTCATCACGAAGCTCTAGCAGCTCGGTGGCAATGACTTTGGAGAAACATCACTATCTCATTTGGAAGATCAACTCCCACTCAATTCAAGTGATTGTTGCACTCAGACAATCTGAGCACAAGCTCAACAATTGAGATTTTCTCCCTTAGTTTGCAGGCTAAGAGAATCGTCGGAGGTCTTATACCTCTTGATGTGAGCACGAGCCTGAAATCCCAATTTCAGCCCTCGAAACATCTCATATGTTCCGCGATGTTTCGAAAACGTCTTTGGTGCCTCTACTTAAACCATTTAACTGAACTATCACGTAGTTATCAAAACGTGTATGTTCGATGTTCGAAACATCCACAAACGACGTTTGGGGTTCAACACACTGAGCAATGCATTAAGGACATAAGCTTTCTATTGTTCGCATAATCACTACTATCAACTTTCAACTATATTTTGTCTAGGAACATATCTAAAACAGTAGAACTAAAGCGCGAGCTACGACATAATTTGCAAAAGGTCTTTTGACTATGTTCAGGATAATTAAGTTCATCTTATGAACTCCCACTCAGATAGACATCCCTCTGGTCATCTAAGTGATTACATGATCCGAGTCAACTAGGCCGTGTCCGATCATCACGTGAGACGGACTAGTCATCATCGGTGAACATCTTCGTGTTGATCGTATCTACTATACGACTCATGCTCGACCTTTCGGTCTCCGTGTTCCGAGGCCATGTATGCACATGCTAGGCTCGTCAAGTTAACCCTAAGTGTTTTCGCTGTGTAAAACTGTCTTACACCCGTTGTATGTGAACGTAAGAATACATCACACCCGATCATCACGTGGTGCTTAGAAGCGACGAACTGTAGCAACGGTGCACAGTTAGGGGAGAACACTTCTTGAAATTGTTGTAAGGGATCATCTTATTTACTACCGTCGTTCTAAGCAAACAAGATGCATAAACATGATAAACATCACATGCAATCAAATAGAGTAGTGACATGATATGGCCAATATCATATAGCTCCTTTGATCTTCATCTTCGGGGCTCCATGATCATCTTGTCACCGGCATGACACCATGATCTCCATCATCATGATCTCCATCATCGTGTCTTCATGAAGTTGTCACGCCAACGACTACTTCTACTTCTATGACTAACGCGTTTAGCAATAAAGTAAAGTAGTTTACATGGCGTTCTTCAATGACACGCAGGTCATACAATAAATAAAGACAACTCCTATGGCTCCTGCCGGTTGTCATACTCATCGACATGCAAGTCGTGAATCCTATTACAAGAACATGATCAATCTCATACATCACATATATCATTCATCACATCCTTTGGCCATATCACATCACATAGCATACCCTGCAAAAACAAGTTAGACGTCCTCTAATTGTTGTTGCATGTTTTACGTGGCTGCTATGGGTTTCTAGCAAGAACGTTTCTTACCTACGCAAGACCACAACGTGATATGCCAATTGCTATTTACCCTTCATAAGGACCCTTTTCATCGAATCCGTTCCGACTAAAGTGGGAGAGACTGGCACCCGCTAGCCACCTTATGCACCAAGTGCATGTCAATCGGTGGAACCTGTCTCACGTAAGAGTACGTGTAAGGTCGGTCCGGGCCGCTTCATCCCACAATACCGTCGAAACAAGATTGGACTAGTAACGGTAAGCATATTGAACAACATCAACGCCCACAACTACTTTGTGTTCTACTCGTGCAAAGAATCTACGCAATAGACCTAGCTCATGATGCCACTTTTGGGGAACGTAGCAGAAATTCAAAATTTTCCTACGTAACACCAAGATCTATCTATGGAGAGACCAGCAACGAGTAGAAAGGGGAGTGCATCTACATACCCTTGTAGATCGCTAAGCGGAAGCGTTCAAGTGAACGGGGTTGATGGAGTCGTACTCGTCGTGATTCAGATCACCGATGATCCTAGTGCCGAACGGACGGCACCTCCGCGTTCAACACACGTACAGCTCGACGATGTCTCCCACGCCTTGATCCAGCAAGGAGAGAGGGAGAGGTTGAGGAAGACTCCATCCAGCAGCAGCACAACGGCGTGGTGGTGATGGAGGAGCGTGGCAATCCTGCAGGGCTTCGCCAAGCACCTACGGGAGAGGAGGAGGTGTCACGGGAGGGAGGGAGGCGCCAAGGGCTCAGGTATGGATGCCCTTAACTTCGTACCTTACAACTCAGGCAAGAACTCCTTTTTTGACTGATCCATCTTGAACACCTTCAAGATCACGTCAAGGCATGTGCTCATTTGAAAGTACCATTAAGCGTTTTGATCTATCCTTATAGATCTTGATGCTCAATGTTCAAGTAGCTTAATCCAGGTTTTCCATTGAAAACACTTTCCAAATAACCCTATATGCTTTCCAGAAATTCTACGTCATTTCTGATCATTAATATGTCAACAACATATACTCATCAGAAATTCTATAGTGCTCCCACTCACTTCTTTGGAAATACAAGTTTCTCATAAACTTTGTATACACCCTAAATCTTTGATCATCATCAAAGCATACATTCCAACTCCGAGATGCTCACTCCAGTCCTCAGAAGGATTGCTGGAGCTTTGCATACTTATTAGCATATTTCAGGATAGACAAAACCTTCCGGTTGTATCACATACAACCTTTCCTCAAGAATCGTCGAGGAAACAATGTTTTGACATCCTATCTGCAAGATTTCATAAATAATGCAGTAATTGCTAATATAATTCCAACATACTCTTAGCATCGCTACGAGTGAGAAAGTCTCATCGTAGTCAACTCCTTGAACTTGTCGAAAAACATCTCAACGACAAGTCGACCTTTCTCAATGGTGACACTTACCATCATTGTCTGTCTTCCTTTCAAAATCCATATGTACCTAACAGCCTTATGACCATCAAGTAGTTCTTCCAAAGTCTACACTTTGTTTTCATACATGGATCCTCTCTCGGGTTTTATGGCCTTGAGCCATTTATCGGAATCCAGGCCCACCATCGCTTCTCCATAGCTCGTAGGTTCATTGTTGTCTAGCAACATGACTTCCAAGACAGGATTACTGTACCACTCTGAAGTAGTACGTATCCTTGTCACCCTACGAGGTTTGGGAGTGACTTGATCTGAAGTTTCATGATCACTATCATAAGCTTCTACTTCAATTGGTGTAGGTGCCACAGGAACAACTTCCTGTGCCCTGCTACACACTGGTTGAAGTGATGGTTCAGTAACCTCATCAAGTCTCCACCATCCTCCCACTCAATTCTTTCGAGAGAAACCTTTCCTCGAGAAAGGACCCAATTCTAGAAACAATTCATATTGCCTTCGGATCTGAATTAGGAGGTATACCCAACTGTTTTGGGTGTCCTATGAAGATGTACTTTATCCGCTTTGGGTTCGAGCTTAATCCTGAAACTTTTTCACATAAGCGTCGCAGCCCCAAACCTTTAAGAAATGACAACTTAGGTTTCTCTAAACCATAATTCATACGGTGTCATCTCATCGGAATTACGTGGTGCCCTATTTAAAGTGAATGTGGTTGTCTTTAATGCCTAACCCATAAACTATCCTGGCAGTTCGATAAGAGACATCATGGTATGCATCATATCCAATAGGGTGCAACTATGATGTTCGGACACACCATCACACTATGGTGTTCCAGGCGGTATTAATTGTGAAACAATTTCCACAATGTCTTAATTGTGTGCCAAAACTCGTAACTCAGATACTCATCTCTATGATCATATCATAGACATTTTATCCTCTTGTCACAATCTTCTACTTCACTCTGAAATTACTTGAACCATTCAATAATTCAGACTTGTGTTTCATCAAGTAAATATTCTCAACATCTACTCGAATCATCTGTGAAGTAAGAACATAACGATATTCACTGCATGCCTCAGCACTCATTGGACTGCACGCATCAAAATGTGTTGCTTCCAACAAGTTGCTATCTTGTTACATCTTACTGAAAACGAGGCTTTTCAGTCATCTTGCCCATGTGGTATGATTTGCATGTCCCAAGTGATTCAAAATCAAGTGAGTCAAAACGGTCCATTTGCATGGAGTTTCTTCATGCATATACACCAATAGACATGGTTCGCATGTCTCAAACTTTTCAAAAACGAGTGAGCCCAAAGATCCATCAATATGGAGCTTCTTCATGCGTTTTATACCGATATGACTTACGTGGCAGTGCCACAAGTAGGTGGTTCTATCATTACTATCTTTTGGCATGAACATGTGTATCACTACGATCGAGATTTAATAAACCATTCATTTTAGGTGTAAGACCATTGAAGGTATTATTCAAATAAACAGAGTAACGATTATTCTCCTTAAATGAATAACCGTATTGCGATAGACGTAATCCAATCATGTCTATGCTCAACGCAAACACCAAACAACAATTATTTAGGTTTAACACCAATCTCTTTGGTAGAGGGAGCGTGCGATGCTTGATCATATGAAGCTTGGAAAAACTTCCAACACATATCGTCAGCTCACCTTTAGCTAGTCTCCGTTTATTCCGTAGCCTTTTGTTTCGAGTTACTAACACTTAGCAACCGAACCGGTATCTAATACCCTGGTGCTACTAGGAGTACTAGCAAAGTACACATTAACACAATGTATATCCAATATACTTCTATCGACCTTGCCAGCCTTCTTATCTACCAAGTATCTAGGGTAATTCTGCTCTAGTGGTTGTTCCCCTTATTACAGAAGCACTTAGTCTCGGGTTTGGGTTTTACCTTGGGTTTCTTCACTAGAGCAGCAACTGATTTGCCGTTTCATGAAGTATCCCTTCTTGCCCTTGCCCTTCTTGAAACTAGTGGTTCCACCAACCATCAACAATTGATGCTCCTTCTTGATTTCTACTTTCGCGGTGTCAAACATCGCGAATACCTCAAGGATCATCATATCTATCCCTGATATGTTATAGTTCATCACGAAGCTCTAACAGCTTGGTGGCAATGACTTTGGAGAACCATCACTGTCTTATCTGGAAGATCAACTCCCACTCGATTCAAATGATTGTTGTACTCAGACAATCTGAGCACAAGCTCAACAATTGAGCTTTTCTCCTTAGTTCGCAGGTTAAGAAAGTCATCGGAGGTCTTATACCTCTTGACATGGGCACGAGCCTGAAATACCAATTTCAGCCCTCAAAACATCTCATATGTTTCGCGATGTTTCAAAAACGTCTTTGGTGCCTCAACTCTAAACCGTTTAACTGAACTATCACGTAGTTATCAAAACGTGTATGTCAGATGTTCGCAACAACCACAGACAACGTTCGAGGTTCAGCACACTGAGCGGTGCATTAAGGACATAAGCCTTCTATGAAGCAATGAGGACAATCCTCAGTTTACGGACCTAGTCCGCATAATTGCTACTATCAACTTTCAACTAATTTTTCTCTAGGAACATATCTAAACAGTAGAACTATAGCGTGAGCTACGACATAATTTGCAAAAACCTTTTGACTATGTTCAGGATAATTAAGTTCATCTTATGAACTCCCACTTAGATAGACATCCCTCTAGTCATCTAAGTGATTACATGATCTGAGTCAAACTAGGCCGTGTCCGATCATCACGTGAGACAGACTAGTCATCATCGGTGAACATCTTCATGTTGATCGTATCTTCTATACGACTCATGTTCGACCTTTCGGTCTCCGTGTTCCGAGGCCATGTCTGTACATGCTAGGCTCGTCAAGTTAACCCTAAGTGTTTCGCGTGTGTAAATCTGTCTTACACCCGTTGTATGTGAACGTTAGAATCTAACACCCGATCATCACGTGGTGCTTCGAAACACGAACTGTCGCAACGGTGCACAGTTAGGGGAGAACACTTCTTGAAATTGTTGTAAGGGATCATCTTATTTACTACCGTCGTTCTAAGCAAATAAGATGTATAAACATGATAAACATCACATGCAATCAAATAGTGACATGATATGGCCATCATCACTTTGCTCCTTTTGATCTCCATCTTTGGGGCTCCATGATCATCATCGTCACCGGCATGACACCATGATCTCCATCATCATGATCTCCATCATCGTGTCTTCATGAAGTTGCCTCGCCAACTATTACTTCTACTACTATGGCTAACGGTTAGCAATAAAGTAAAGTAATTACATGACGTTTAAGTTGACACGCAGGTCACAAATAAATAAAGACAACTCCTATGGCTCCTGCCGGTTGTCATACTCATCGACATGCAAGTCGTGAATCCTATTACAAGAACATGATCAATCTCATACATCACATATATCATTCATCACATCCTTTTGGCCATATCACATCACATAGCATACCCTGCAAAAACAAGTTAGACGTCCTCTAATTGTTGTTTGCATGTTTTACGTGGCTGCTATGGGTTTCTAGCAAGAATGTTTCTTACCTACGCAAAACCACAACGTGATATGCCAATTGCTATTTACCCTTCATAAGGACCCTTTTCATCGAATCCGTTCCGACTAAAGTGGGAGAGACTGGCACCCGCTAGCCACCTTATGCACCAAGTGCATGTCAATCGGTGGAACCTGTCTCACGTAAGAGTACGTGTAAGGTCGGTCCGGGCCGCTTCATCCCACAATACCGTCGAAACAAGATTGGACTAGTAAAGGTAAGCATATTGAACAAAATCAACGCCCACAACTACTTTGTGTTCTACTCGTGCAAAGAATCTACGCAATAGACCTAGCTCATGATGCCACTGTTGAGGAACGTAGCAGAAATTCAAAAATTTTCCTACATGTCACCAAGATCTATCTATGGAGAAACCAGCTATGAGTAGAAGGAGAGTGCATCTACATACCCTTGTAGATCGCTAAGCGGAAGCGTTCAAGTGAACGGGGTTGATGGAGTCATACTCGTCGTGATTCAAATCACCGATGATCAAGTGCCGAACGCACGGCACCTCCGCGTTCAACACACGTACAGCCCGGTGACATCTCCCACGCCTTGATCCAGCAAGGAGAGAGGGAGAGGTTGAGGAAGACTCCATCCAACAGCAGCACAACGGCGTGGTGGTGGTGGAGGAGCGTGGCAATCCTGAAGGGCTTCGCCAAGCACCGCGGGAGAGGAGGAGTACTTGTGAGAGGGGGAGGGCTGCGCCAGAACTTCGTCTATGGCTCCCATGCGCCTCCCCACTATATATAGGGGTGGAGGGGCTGGTTTCTTGCCCTCCAAGTCCATTGGGGCGTTGGCCAAGGTGGGAGGAAAGAAATCTCATTATTTCCTTCCCCACCGATTGTTATCCCCCCTTTTTAGGGATCTTGATCTTATCCCTTCGGGATATGATCTTATTCCTTCTAAGGGGGGATCTTGGTGCGCCTTGACCAGGGGTGTGGGGCCTTGCCCCCACTACCCACGTTCATGTGGGTCCCCCCATGCAGGTGGGCCCCACTCCGGAACCTTCTAGAACCTTCCCGGTACAATACCGAAAAATCCCGAACATTTTCCGGTGGCCAAAATAGGACTTCCCATATATAAATCTTTACCTCCAGACCATTCCGGAACTCCTCGTGACGTCCGGGATCTCATCCGGGACTCCGAACAACATTCGGTAACCACATACAAACTTCCTTTATAACCCTAGCGTCATCGAACCTTAAGTGTGTAGACCCTACGGGTTCGGGAGACATGTAGACATGACCGAGACGTTCTCCGGTCAATAACCAACAGCGGGATCTGGATACCCATGATGGCTCCCACATGTTCCACGATGATCTCATCGGACGAACCACGATGTCAAGGACTTAATCAATCCCGTATTCAATTCCCTTTGTCTATCGGTATGTTACCGAGATTCGATCGTCGGTATCCAATACCTTGTTCAATCTCGTTACCGGCAAGTCACTTTACTCGTTCCGTAACACATCATCCCGTGATCAACTCCTTGGTCACATTGCGCATATGATGATGTCCTACCGAGTGGGCCCAGAGATACCTCTCCGTTTACACGGAGTGACAAATCCCAGTCTCGATCCGCATAAAACAATAGATACTTCCGGAGATACCTGTAGTGCACCTTTATAGTCACCCAGTTACATTGTGACGTTTGATACACCCAAAGCACTCCTACGGTATCCAGGAGTTACACGCTCTCATGGTCAAAGGAAGAGATACTTGACATTGGCAAAGCTCTAGCAAACGAACTACACGATCTTTGTGCTAGGCTTAGGATTGGGTCTTGTCCATCACATCATTCTCCTAATGATGTGATCCCGTTATCAACGACATCCAATGTCCATAGCCAGGAAACCATGACTATCTGTTGATCACAACGAGCTAGTCAACTAGAGGCTCACTAGGGACATATTGTGGTCTATGTATTCACACGTGTATTACGATTTCCGGATAATACAGTTATAGCATGAATAAAAGACAATTATCATGAACAAGGAAATATAATAATAACACTTTTATTATTGCCTCTAGGGCATATTTCCAACAAAGGATTGGGCCGCGAGCTTGTCGGCAATCCAGGACGGGGACATCAGACAAGAATTCTTTCGCATCTAGTCGGAGTTTGCGGAAATCATCCATCAAGATGTCCTTCATACCTCGGGGCAGTTCTACCTCAGATATGAACCGTCCAACAGTGAGATAGGCACAACGCTACAAATGCAGGCTGACAACGCCCGCGATTTCATGACCATCACGACAGACGGCGGCTTCATCCCCGCTCCGGTCCCATGAGTCGAGTCGAAAGTAGTGATGCTATGTGTAGTTCTGAAACATTTATTGGCTCATGTTGTAATTAAACTTAATGAATTGTATGTTTCTTTGGTTTGAACAATCGTTCGACTTAGATGTAATCGATGCTATTTATTAGTAGGACCATGAATCGTGCTATTAATGTCTTGCTTTTCTCTTCCGATCCTTTTGTTGCATACTTATATATTGCTCATGTATTGTCTATTGTTTGGCTTGTGCATAGAGATGCCGTCGTATGTCGTGTACAAGGGTAAGGTTCTCGGAGTCTACGACGACTGGGATGAGTGTCGGAGACAGGTTCACCATTTCAGCGGTAACAGTTACAAAGGGTACACCACTAGGGCGGAGGCGGAATCTAGATACGCCCGCTATCTAGCGGGAGAGAGGAGGGAGCGTTGGAGGAACCGGATGAAGACCGGTTTCATCGCGATGATGCTCATCGTGATGACCGCAGCTCTCTTCAATGTGATGGTAGTTTAGATGATCGATATCGACTTGTAATGTGAAGACAAACTCGCTACTCGCGGTCTCGATACTTGTAGTGTTCTTTCTTTGTTCGGTCTTTTGAATTCGGAGACTAATATAAAGAATTGTATTCAGAGACTAATCTTCTATTGTATTCGATGAATCTGCTGTTGCTATGTGGTGCTGTCTATATTCTGTCCAATAATATATTTTGTAACCTATGCAAAAATCAGAAAAGTAAAAAAATAAAACCTAATATTCATAGTAATGGCGCATCATCTCAAAGTGCGCCATTAGTATGCCGAAGGATACTAATGGCGCATCACTACACTATGCGCCATTAGTATGCCAAAGGATACTAATGGCGCATCACCCCACAGTGCGCCATTAGTATGCCAAAGCACATGGGTAAATATGGCCCCCTGGGAGGCATGCTAATGGCGCATGCTGGTCTATACTAATGGCGCACGGCGTGGTGCGCCATTAGTATATAATACTAGTGGCGTGGTACTAGTGGCGCACCAGTATTGCGCCATTAGTAGGAAAAACAGGTGCGCCACTAGTAGGCCTTTTCCTAGTAGTGCCATGTTTAAGTAGAGATTACAGCGGGTAAGCGAGGGGTTACACCGCTGCATAGATGGGGGAAGAGTTGGTGATGATGGCGGTGAAGTTGTTGGTGAAGATTGCGGTGATGATGATGGCCCCCGGTGGCATTCCGGTGCCAGTGGAAGCGAGGGGGAGAGAGCCCCCCTCCTTCTTCTTCTTCCTTGAACTCCTCCCTAGATGGGAGAAGTGTTCCACTCTGGTCCATGTCCTCCATGGCGTGGGAGGGGCGAGATCCTCTCTGAGAATTGATATGTCTCTTTGTCTCTCTCTGTTTCTGCGTTCTCAGATTCTACCCTTTCACCATTTCTTATATTCCCGGAGATCCGTAAATCCGATTGGGCTGAAATTTTAACACGATCTCTATCCGGATATTAGCTTTCTTGCAGCGAAAGATGGGCACCAACCACCTTACGGGGTGGCCACGTGGGTCAGGAGCGCGACTGCCCCTCTAGGGCGCGCCCCCTGCCTCGTGGCCCCCTCGGGCATCGTCTCGCGTGGATTTTTCTTCCCAAAAATCATATATATTATTAAAAAAAATCTCCGTCAGTTTTTATCCCATTTGTACTCCGTTTGATATGGATATTCTGCGAAACAAAAAACATGCAACAAACAGGAACTGGCACTGGGCACTGGATCAATATGTTAGTCCCAAAAATAGTATAAAAAGTTGCCAAAAGTATATGAAAGTTGTAGAATATTGGCATGGAACAATAAAAAATTATAGATACGGCGGAGATGTATCTGGCGCGCCTTCCTATGCAAGAGGGGAAGGCGCACAATCAGTGGGCGCTAGACCGGAGGCGCGATCGTCAGACGCCCCATCCTCCTGAGATCCTCGGCGTGGCAGGCGCTTCTTCTTCTTGGGGGCGACCTTAGGAGGGTGCACGATGCCTTCACCATCAGAATTCTTGACCGCCGCGACCTAGTAAGCACGCTCGAGGGAGCACATCGCATCCTTTTCATCGCAGGCGACCGTGATGATGCCGCCGCTTCCTGGCATCTTGAGGAAATTGAAGCCATGGTGAGTCACTATCATGCCCAATATGTGTCCCTATCTAAGAGGAACTTGAAGGTCCCACCGAGGATAGAGCCGCATATTGAAGAAACTTTTGCAAGGTGGATATCATTACATCATACCATTACATAACATCTCGGGATACATACAAAGGCATGTAAATGCCTCATGAATACATCAAACATCATACATGAGAACAACATCCGACTATGGATGAAACACAAACAGAAACTCAAATGACATTGACCCTGCTAGCCTAGGCTGCCGACCTGGAACCTATCACCTTCTTGAAGTAGCAGAAGAAGAACTCCAAACAAGTAAACATCGCCCTCATGTCATTAGCATCACATAACCTGTACCTATAACTTTTGACGTAGTAATCTGTGAGCCACGAGGACTCAGCAATCCCATTACCATGGGTATCAAGACTACCAAAGCTTAACGGGTATGGAAAAGATAAGTGGTGACGTTGCAGCAGCACTAAGTATTGTATGGTGGCTAACTTACGAGTACAAGAGTAAGATGAGAAACTACGCAAATGGTCGCAAACTAGTCATGATCAAGAAGTGATCTTGAACTACTTACATTCAAACATAACCCCACCGTGTTCACTTCTCGGCTCACTCGAAAAGAGACGGTCACGGTTACGCACGCGGTTGGTGTATTTTATTTCGTGTCTGATGTCAAGTTCTCTACCACCGGATATTAAAAACTCCCATCCGCCACATAACTGCGGGCACGGCTTTCGAAATATTAAACCCTGCAGGGGTGTCCCAACTTAGCCCATGACAAGCTCAAGATCCGCGGAGACAATCCTCTATCACGGGACATTTTGACAATGGTAAAACAAGTCTAGCAAGACTTCCCGACGTACTGACTCCTTGATAGTAGCCGTGTGTATCTCGTCTCAGGCCACGATGGATGAGTGATGCGTACAGGTGCCAAAATACCCCGCACAGGGATCTAGTTTGGACTAGCACCAACAACATTGCCACCCTGTATTAAGTGGAATTAAGAATCCTCGGGTTCATGACGCCCTATGCAAATTAATTATTTAGTTCATTATTATTATGTTGGCAAATGTTAAAACCAATGTTGGGCCTTGCTGGAAGAGTTTTATTCAAAGCAACCTGTCAAGGGGGGCCTGTCGGGGATATACCCCACGGTGTAACCCGCCGGATGTATGACCCGGCTGGCGACTCACTGACGACCCGCCCGGACCTGGCGATTTACGGGCAACCCACCTGAACATTGCAACTCACAGATGACCTGTCCGGTGGGTCGGACGGATGACAAGGCCCAAGGTCCAGTAGGCCGGTTCATGTTATGGTGGGCTGGCTTAAGAGGAAAGGGGTGAGGAATATTTCTCTTAAAAGGAATCAAAGACCAGGACTTGTATATGGTTTGTATTAGACGATAAACTAGTCCTAATCCTGGTAGGACTCCACATGTAACCCGCCCCTCCAACTTATATAAGGAGGGGAAAGGCACCCCAAGAGGGGGGAATAATCGGGAAGGCTAGATACAACTAGAGGAGAGCCGGTTTATGTGGCGGCTCCCTCATGAGCATAATGAGACCTAGCCACAAACATCATGTAGGGTTATTACCAGATGATGTTTCCCGGGGCTCGAAGCTGTCTAAACCCTTGTCTTATGTGTTCGCCCGCCTCATGTCTCTCGATACCAATCAACCCAGTTCAGGCTACTACCTAATTGCGTTGGCCTCACGACAAGTCCTCACACTAGGACATCTGCCATGACAAATTAACGAAAATTGGCTCCCACCATAGGGCTTGCGCATGGTGGTGTTTAGTTCTTGGAGGGATCTCTCTTGGGGATCGAGGAGTGCACAATTTTGTGGATGAACAAGACCCGGTCTAAAAAGATCTACATAAGCATCAAGTTCATCGGTCCAGATTTATGATTTGTTAGGTTCAAGGATTCACAAAAAATTAGGTCTGTGATTTGTTAATTGCCGCAAGCCGCCGAGATCAGTAGAAGGGTTTCCACCACAGACTTGTTCAACTGTGTATACACGCGAGTCCCAAGAAATTTCATAGCAGCGGCAGTAGCCCATGTGAGAATCAATCAGCAGGTCACATCAATGCGGAGCAACCAGTATGTCAAGGCATCCTTACATGAAGTGAATACTAGATCGATTTCCTACTTGCTGCAAGCAACTCCGAGGACTTGTGCCGACCATGGCAAAAAGTGTATAAATCAGCGTCAAGTCAAACAACGATGGTACCACCATTCACAAAAAGTGTAGTCAGGCACGGGATTGGACTTGTACGAGATTAATTGGAGTAGATCAGATCAACTACTGCTGGTACTAGTACTTGTGTTCAGAAAGAAAGAGGGCAGCCGGCATGCGGAGATCCTGATTCCAACATGGAAATTACAAAAAAAAGGAAAAAGTGCCACGACCAGGAACCAGATTGGAACATGTGCTCGGTTTCTACTATCGAATCGCGCCTTCGCCTCGTTGACAGATTTCCAAGGAGCCGCCGCCTCAGCCTCACGTCGCCGATGTGCACCTGCGGACCGACTCGTGTCTGCTACTCTGGTTATGACCGCGCTGAGCTGCCCATTTACGGCCGATTGCTATTGTTCAGAAAGAAAGCTACAAGCTGTTGCTCCACAAAATTGAAGAGATGGACACGTATAGAGCATATGCACATGAAGAAACATCACATAATTAACAAGGCAAAGAAAAAGATCCATTGGATTGGATAAGATCGATTGGAACATGCATGCAAGAACAACCTCGTCTCCATCTTATTTGGCCTCAAGTCGCCGTCTCCGCTGCCGGCCGTCGTCGACCCTTCTGCAGCCACCGTCACTTCGCCGTCAATTCACCGGAGTGGTTGTAAGCCGCCCGCCTCTAAGCTGTTGCCGGTCTCACTCCATCACAAGGTGCCGACGTTGTAGGATTACGGGTTCCGGCAAACCCTTGAGGTTCGAACACTGGGGTGCACACGAAGATCTCTCTCCCTCGCGAGCCCACTCTCGCAACGATCTCAAAGCCTAGGTCGCCGAACCCAAAGAACAAGGGACACAAGGGTTTATACTGGTTCGGGCCACCATTGTGGTGTAGTGCCCTACTCCAGTGTGGTGTGGTGGATTTCCTTGTAGGCCGAGGATGAACAAGTACACGAGAAGAACAGCCTCGTGAGGAGAGGTGTTCTTGAGCTCAATGAGCTTGTGTGTGTCTAGGTGGTCTAGTCGCTCTCCCCTGCTAAGGTGGTGGCTAGTCCTATTTATAGAGGCCATGGTCCTCTTCCCAAATATTAGGCGGGAAGGGTTCCCACAACGGCTAGTTCAAAGGTGGACAACTAGTACAAGTTATCCTAACAAAAGGTGGTCTTCGCCTGGCAAAGACTCTGGCGGTGACCTTGTCGTGGGCTCCACGGTGACCTCCTTCCTGCTGTCCTACTGGCCTTGGTCTTGTTGCACCGATATGGAAACCTTTGCCTGATGCCTCAGGACTCCTCGCATGCGCTTGCCTCTTTAGCACCAAAGAGGAAACTGGCACTCTGTGCCCGTTGGCGCCCGTCTGGCCTTGGTCGTCATGGCTCATGTCACGCGCTGCTTGTTAGGTGCCCCTTGCATAGATTTCTTGGCTCCTCGGGAGCCAGCCTAGGGAGGCCGCCCAGAGGAGGTTTTGGTGTTGTCCGCCTCGTGAGGGTCTTGAGTGGTTGATGGTGAAGATGGGCCATACCAGGCCGCTGGTGGAGCCATGCCGTAGGCCGCAGGTAGGCATGTCTGGGTACCCCTATTCCCAGGACGCCGACAGTAGCCCCCGGGCAAAAGGCACGCTCGAACTTGGCTTCGAGGCGAAGCCAAGGATCAAGTGCGAAGCGCTGCAGGACCCAATGTCCTGTGGTCTTGATTGACGCGTGGCGATTGACCGGTCGTTGGCATCTCCACTTCCCCATGCTGCCTCGGCAACTGCCCGTGTGACAAAAGGCTGGCGCGCGCTGCAGTGCGCTTATTGTTTCCCTTTGTCTTGCTCTAGACCCCCTTTCTTGCTCCTATCGCCCCAGGAAACCTTCTACCTTCTAGAGATTCTCCCTGAGATCACATCTGATGGCGCCCGACAAGGCCAAGGCCTCGCGTGCCTCACCCACTTGGTAGGAGCCAGCCTTGAGCGCGCCCACCATATGAGAGGAGAAGTTCGCCGCCGCGCGCCAGATGACGGTGGGTGACGATGATGAGGGAACAGTAGTGGCGCTGTGGGCTGGCTCTGCCAAGCCTGAGGCTCCGGGTAGCACCTTTCGTCCCTTTATCCTGAACAACATGTTCGCGGGGTTGGTTCCTCCCATTTCCGATTTCTTCTACGTAGTGCTCAGCCACTACGGCCTCTATGCTCTTCACCTCCATCCCAACTCCATTCTCGTCCAGTCAATTTTTCCCTTCTACTGCGAGGCATTTGTGGGGGTGATGCCATCTGTGGCGCTGCTGTGCCATTTCTTCTACCTTCGGATCAAGGACGGCCACTGCTCAGGATGCGCCAATTACGTCGCAGCCAACGGGACCAATGCAATCTCGAAGGCGGGGAAGAAGGCTGAGGGCTTCAGGAACAAATTGGTCCTTATGGATGCCAAGAGCTCCTACCCCTGGCTATCGCTGCCGACCAGGATGCCTTCTTCTGACGAGAGTTGGCTCAGTGCGAAGCTCTCCGACCCCCGGGCGAAGCATGTGCTAGAGAAGATGGCCGCTGACCTGAAGCCCAATGATCCGAGGGCGTAGAAGCTGACTGGGGCCATGATACTCAAAGAGTTTCTGGTGCAGCGCCTAGCCCCGCTTCAGGCGCGTTATCGCCCCCTTTGGAAGCTCGAGGACAAGGGGGACAACCTCCTCCTGTGCCCTGACTCTCTATCCGACGAGGAGCTGGACATTGCCCTGCGACTCCTGGTTGGGGAGGATCAGGGATTTCCGTGGGACTCACATCTTCCGCTTTACTGCCGTGCTGATGGGGCAAAGATTGCCGTCGCCATGCCCGTCTTCAATGAACAGGGGCTTGTGCCTCCGGCGCCCTCCAAGGTACTGGTGGTGGCGACTCCGGTGGTGGTGTCTTCCAGTGATGCTGATGAGGAGGAGGAGCGGGACTCGGAGACTTCCCCTCCATGCAAGGCCGACCTCCTTCGCACCTTGCCCGACGACGACGACACTGAAGACCACCCGGTGAGTGAGGTCTTGACTTCCGCTGGTGTCGCCATGAGGTCTCGGGTTACCCCTCAAAGAAGCCACCGACTGGGGTCCTAACAAAGAGTCGGTCGGCGCTAATCTCCCGAGGCGACGCTCCTGAGATCCGCGTGTCGGCGACCCAGGTTGTGTAGCCTATGGGCTTCGCAGTCCTGAAGAGGCCGAGAGACTACGCCGCTGTGGACCAGTAAGTGCCTCATCCTGATTTTGTTCTTGCTCTTTCTGCTGCTTCTAACGCCCTTCCTTGCTCCGCCAGGCCAATGTTAGCCGCGAAGAAGAAGAAAGAAGGGGCGCCCATGCCTTTTGTGACCTAGCAGCCTGTCGTGGCCGCGCGTCCTCCTGCGTGAAAGGGTGGTGACGACGCCCATGCCTCTCCAGCTCGGTCCTCCTTGCGAGGCCTGGTGGACCGGCCTCAGGAGAAGGAGATGTCCACCGCCAAGCCGGGTCTAGAGTTATCTACACTAGCTCGACCGCCGATGTTTTAATGGATCAGGAGCCCCTGGTTCCTTCTTCCGCTGCTGCCAGTGCGCAAGCCACGGCGGTAATGCTACCTCCTCCTCCTCCTGTTATGCCACTGGCCCTTGATCCTTCTGACACAGCTGATGTTCCGGGGGAGGCTCTTTCTGTGCTGACCCGGCTGCAGGATGATCTTCAAGGCATCGCCCATCGCTTGGCGGCGGGGTGCTTGGAGCTGATTCGGGTTGGTTGCACTCCGACGCATCTATCAGGGCGGCATTGGGGCATGCCATGGTATCTTACGAGGTGGAAGGGCGAGCCGCTGACCAAGCCGCGGCCGCCCGTGAGGTGGCGCCGAAGGACGCTGAGGCTGCCAAGGAGCACTGCTGGTCGATGGAAGACGAGTTGGAGACCATGCGCAACGAGCGCGGGGATGAGGCCCGCGGTCTCATGGCGGAGGAGGAGAAGATGAAGGACCAAGAAGAAGCCGTAACCAGTCGTGGTGCCGAGCTGGAGCAGTCAGCGAGGGCGCAGGCCACAAAACGCAGTCGCTTGGAGGAGCTGGAGAAGAAGGTGGCGGCGGAGAAGACCCAACTGGAGCCCAAGGCGAAGGTTCTTGCCGAGTACCGCGCGACCTTCAAATCTCTCGAGGAGAGGTCCCGTGTGGTGATGTAGGGTTTCTATGAGAAGGGCTTGGAGAAGCCGCTGGCGACCGATGACGAAGGCCCTGCCCAGCTACTCCCTCATCTTGTCATGCCGCTCGATGGTGCTGCCAACGGAATCGGTCCACCGGTGGAGGGGGAAGCTCGTGCGCTCTCCTCATTGGCCCTGGCGCACGTCTACAACCATCTCTATCTTCGTGACCCCGGCGTTGACCTCGGCGGGCTGCTCGAGCCCGTGGAGGAGGAGTGCTACGCAGCTGCTGCTGCAGCTGTGGAGGGCTAGGTGGAGGCCCTGCTGAAGAAGTTCCTCAACCAGTTCCTTGCTAACCAGCCAAACACCTTCAGCAATTGTGTTGAGGCAACAGACACTGATGATTGGCTCGTGGACATATGCAAGCATTTCGAGTGCAGTAACGTCAGCCCTGAGGACTTTGTCAAGTTCGCCTCCTTCCAACTCAAAGACCAAGCTCCAGAATGGTTTCAACAGTACAAAGATTCCAGAGGAGGTCGTGTGATTACCTGGGGTGAATTCCATCAAGACTTCAAAGCTCATCATATTCCTCAGAGTGTGGTTGAAAGCAAGCATGAGGAATTCCGCAACCTGAAGCAAGGCACTATGTCTGTTTACGAGTACAACAAAATGTTTTAGAATCTCGCTTGTTTTGCTAAGCAAGACGTCCCTGACGAGAAGAGCATGATTTACCAGTTTAGGGGTGGTCTCAGAGAAGAAATCCAGCTAGCTCTCATCCTCTTTGAGCCCAAGAGGTACGATGAGTTTTACAACATGGCAATGAAGCAAGAGACTGTTCAACTGAAGTGTGATGCTTCCAAGAAGCGAGTCAGAGATGCAACTCCTTCTTCCTCTGCTCAAGTGGCTAAGCAGCAGAAGTATTAGCTTCCTCCTCCTCCGTTCCGTCAGCCTTATCAGCAGAAGAGCAAAGGTGGCAGTGGATCTTCCCACCCACCCAACCCAGGTTTTCATAACAAGACTTTGTCTCAAGCTCCAAGATCAAGTGCTCCGTATCACCGTCCGCTCTCGGAGGTCACGTGCAACAAGTGCCAACAGAAGGGTCACTATGCCAACAAATGCTTCAATCAGAGGCATCTCCCTCCTCCTCCTCCTGTGAGATCGGCAAGTACAGCTGTGGTCAAGCATAACCCCAAGCACGCCAAGGTCAACTTGATGAATGCAGCTCAGGCAGAGGACTCGTCAGATGTCATCATGGGTAACCTTCCAGTTAACGATATTCCAACTAAAGTACTTTTTGACTCTGGTGCATCGCATTCTTTCATGTCTTTCCCATTTGCATCGGAGAACAATTTTGGTACTAAGGCATTACCTAGAGCATTGCAAGTTGTTTCTCCGGCTAAGCGTCTGAGTTCTAGCATGATGGTTTCGGATATTTCTATCATGATTGGTGATTTCAAGTTTCTTGCTTCTCCAATGGTTCTTGGTAACTCGGTCATTGATCTTATTCTTGGAATGGACTGGCTTTCTAAGCCCAAGGCTCAGCTTGATTGTGCAGCCAGGCAGATTCAATTGACTCATTCGTCTGAGGATGTAATTGTCTTTGCCGCTTGGGATAATACAATCCGTCTGTTTTCCCTCAATGAGAAGGATGAGATGGAGGCCATCTCGCAAATTCCAGTCGTTTGCGAATATCAAGACATCTTTCCAAAAGAGCTTCCAGGAATGCCTCCGCACCGGCAAGTTGAATTTGTCATCGATCTTGAACCTGGCACGGAACCTGTTTGCAAATGTCCTTACAAGCTGGGACCCAAAGAGTTGAAGGAGCTGAAGAAGCAACTCGATGAACAAGAGCGAATGGGTCTCATCCGACCTAGTTCTTCTCCCTGGGGTGGTGGAGTTCTTTTTGTGAAGAAGAAGGATGGAACGGACCGACTTTGTGTTGACTACCGTCCATTGAACAAGAAGACTATAAAGAACAAGTACCCACTTCCGAAAATCAACGATCTGTTCGAACAACTCAAAGGTGCTCAAGTATTCTCCAAGCTTGATCTCCGTATGGGCTATCACCAGATTCGAATTCGTGAGCAAGATATCCCCAAGACAGCTTTCAAAACCAGCTATGGTTCATATGAATACACTATCATGTCTTTTGGCCTCGTCAACGCTCCTCCGACTTTCTCTCGCATGATGAACTTCATCTTCAACCCCTACACAAATGACTTCGTCTTGGTCTACCTCGATGACATTTTGGTCTTTTCCAAGAACAAGAAAGATCATGCCAAGCACTTGAATTTGGTGCTCGACAAGCTCAGAGAACATCAGTTCTACGCCAAGTTTTCAAAGTGTGAGTTTTGGCTCGATGAGGTTCTCTATCTTGGGCATATCATCTCTGCCAAGGGCATAGCGGTGAATCCTGAGAAGGTGTCTGCAATTGTTAATTGGGAACCACCATAGAACGTGAAGCAACTCCGCAGCTTCCTTGGTCTCGCAAGCTACTATCGAAGGTTCATTGAGAACTTTTCAAAGATCGCGAAGCCGCTTTCCAACCTTCTCCAGGAGCACATGAAGTACGTTTGGTCTCCTGAATGTGACATCGCTTTCAACACCCTGAAAGAGAAATTAGTCACTGCTCCAGTTCTGACTCCTCCTGATGAATCCATACCGTTCGACGTCTTCTGCGATGCCTCCCTTCAAGGTCTTGGTGCAGTGTTGATGCAAGAGAAGAAAGTTGTGGCTTATACCTCTCGCCAGTTGAAGCCCAACGAGAAGAACTACCCCACTCATGACCTCGAGTTGGCGGCAGTTGTGCATGCTCTTTTGACTTAGAGACATCTCTTATTGGGATGAAAAGTGGACATCTTCACTGACCACAAGAGTCTCAAGTACATCTTCACTTAGCCTAATCTCAACCTCAGGCAGACTCGTTGGGTCGAAATGATTCAAGAGTATAATCTAAGCATCGAATATACTCCAGGCAAGGCCAATGTAATTGCTGATGCATTGAGTAGGAAGGCTTACTGCAATAGTTTGATTCTCAAGCCTTACCAACCCGAGCTTTGTGAAGCTTTCTGCAAACTCAATCTGCAAGTTGTTCCTCAAGGTTTCCTCACCAACCTTCAAGTCTCTCCTACTTTGGAAGATCAGATTCGCGAGGCTCAAATTCTTGATGCTATGGTGAAGAAGGTGAAGATTGGGATTGGCAAGAGTCAACCCAAGTACAAATGCTATCGCCTTGATGACAAGGATACTCTCTTCTTTGAGGATCGCATTGTTGTGCCTAAAGGTGACCTTCGTAAAGTCATTATGAACAAGGCTCACAATTCACTCCACTCCATCCACCCTGGGAGCACAAAGATGTACCAAGACCTCAAGAAGACGTATTGGTGGACTCGAATGAAGCGCGAGATTGCTCAGTTCGTGAATGAATGTGATGTCTGCAGAAGAGTGAAGGAAGAACACCAACGACCAGCTGGTATCCTAAAACCTCTTGCCATTCCAGAATGGAAGTTTGACCACATTGAGATGGACTTCGTGACTGGGTTTCCAAAGTCCAAGCGTGGCAATGATGCTATATTCATTGTCATCGACAAACTCACTAAAGTGGCTCACTTTCTGCCTATCAAAGAGTCTATCACAACAGCTCAATTGGCAAAGCTTTATACCTCTCGGATTGTCTCTCTGCACGGCATTCCGCAGTTGATTTCTTCAGACCGTGGCAGCATCTTTACCTCCATGTTTTGGGATTCTTTTCAGAAGGCCATGGGGACCAACATCCGTTTCAGCACAGCTTTTCATCCTCAAACTAGCGGCCAAGTCGAGCGTGTGAATCAGATCCTTGAAGATATGCTCAGGGCTTGCGTTATCTCTTTTGGTATGAAGTGGGAAGATTGTGTTTCATATGCCAAGTTCTTAACAACAGCTTCCAAGCGAGTTCGGGCAAGGCCCCATTTGAAATTCTCTATGGCAGGAAGTGATGTACTCCTCTTAACTGGTCAGAGACCGGTGAATGTCAACTTCTTGGAAATGACTTAATCACAGAGGCAGAAGAGATGTGCAAAGTCATTCTTGATAACCTCAAAGGAGCGCAATCGCGCCAGAAGAGCTTCTATGATAGTAAGCATCGTGATTTGGCTTTCGAGATTGAAGACCATGTTTACCTCCGCGTTTCTCCAATGAAAGGTACTCGTCGCTTCGGTATCAAAGGGAAGCTTGCCCCTAGATACGTGAGTCCTTTCAAGATCGTCAGCAAGAGAGGCGATCTCGCCTATCAACTCGAGCTTCCCTCCAAATTTGCAAATGTCCACGACGTGTTCCATATCTCTCAGCTCCGCAAGTGCTTGAAGACCCCTGACCGCACCGTCAACTTCGAAGACATTGATCTACAAGAATACCTTTCTTATCGTGAGCACCCAGTTGCTATTCTTGAAGAAACTGAGCGCAAGACTCGCAATAAGTCAATCAAATTCCTCAAAGTCAAGTGGTCACACCATTCCGACCGTTAAGCCACCTGGGAACGCGAGGATCACCTCCGTTCTGAGTACCCGGCGTTTTTCCAGTCCTAGATCTCGGGACGAGATCCTTTCGTAGTGGTGGAGTGCTGTAACACCCCGGATGTAATTTACCTTATATGTATCCCAACTCTTGCCATTTCAGGCCTAAGTTATTTTATTTTCTTCGGTGTTGGGTTTTTGTCTCTGTGGGTTTTTGCCTTTGTCATGCATCTCATATCATGTCATCATGTGCATTGCATTGCATACGTGTTCGTTTCATCCATCCGAGCATTTTTCCCCGTTTTCCGTTTTGCATTCCGGCGCTCCTATGTCTTCCAGTGGTCCTTTCTACCTCTTTTCATGTGTGGGGGTTAAACATTTCCGGATTGGACCAAGACTTGTCATGCGGCCTTGGTTTACTACCGTAGACCGCCTGTCAAGTTTTGTGCCATTTGGACTTCATTAGATACTCCAACGGTTAACCGAGGGACCGAGAAGGCCTTGTTTGTGTTGCAGCCCAACACCCTTCCAATTTGTCCCAAAACCCACCTAATCACTCTCCATCATCTAGAGCATTCGGTCACGATCGTGTGGCCGAAAACCGCACTCCATTTGGAGCCTCCTAGCTCCTCCTACCTATAAAACTAGGTCTCCCCCGAAAATTCCGGATCCAAAACCCCCCTAACCCTAGCCCCGCTCCTCTCCGTGCGGGCGGACACGTCCGCAGGCCGCCAGACATCCCGCCGCCGCCAATCGCCGCCCGCCACGTGGTGCACCGCCACCCGTGCCCGCTCCGGCCCGCTCGGCCCGGGGGAAGCCCCCGAAGCCCGCGCGTCGCCCGTCGCCGCCTCCACGCGCCCGCTGCCG
>NC_057809.1:239638278-239673998 GCF_018294505.1 Triticum aestivum
AGCGCTCCGGCCGGCCCCCGCGTGCCGCCCCTCACCAACCTCGCCGTCGCGCCGCCGTGCTGTCTCCGGCGACCTCCCTTGCCCGGGCGGCCTCTCCTTCCTCCTCCCCACCCACTCCGGCCGCCACCGCCCGTCTTCTCCGGCGAGAGCTCCGGCGACCTCAAGATCCGGCCTCGGTTCGCGCGCCCGCGATGAACCCTAGATCTGGAATTGGGATGACTTTCCCCTCTCATTTTTTTTGCAAACTTTGGCATGTCGTAACTCTACATCCGTAGCTCCGATTCGTGCGTGTAGCATATCAAAATGTTCGCCTTGACGAGTACATCATTTCATCTCATTGCATCATTTTCATTTGAGCCCATCTTGATGCCCGAAATGCTGTTGGAAGAGAGCTATGTGATGAATTTGGCAGATCTGTTTCAGCAAATAACTGTTTGTCATTTTTGCCATGATTAATGTGTGCATGCTATGATCCTGAGCTCTACATGTGTTTTTTTATATGTCATGCCATCTTTACAGAGGTTCTTGCCATGTGTTTTTGTGATATTTGTGGTGACTAGCACAACCTTGCAAAGTAGCGTAATCGGTAATGCTGATTTCAGGGACTTAGAATTTCACTAAGCCCTTGTTCTATTTTTGTCGTTATGCCATATGTTCATGTTGTTTCCTAGTGATCCGTGCCTCTTTTGAGGATGATCAGTAAGGATGTTTTGTTAACATTGTGGTGATCTATCAATCCATGTCTTTGTTTGAATTTATGGAGCACCCTAGCTTGAGTCAATCGAGCTCTACTTTTGCTATAAAATGATCCTGGCAGATTGTTGACATGATTAGCGATTTTGTCGAGGATGTTGCTATTGATCCGTGCATGCTATAATGTTGTTCTTGCCATGTATAGCTTCTATGCTATGTCTTATTGATTGGTTTATGCTTAGTTTGTCATGCCATGCTCTGTTGTGAGTGCCTCGAGCTCGTAAACAAGCCTACTTGTTAACTGATTTGCATGCTCCAGTTTTTCACTAAGTGTGAATCTGTTTATGTTTTTGCCATGTTCACATGCGTGCAATTGTATTTTCTGATCCCTTTTGGCTAAAGGTCACTAAGGGACTTTTGTTAAGTGCTTTGAGTAGCTTGATGCCATAGCTTGCTTTTCCATGTTAAGTTCCTTGAGATTGTAGTTTTCATGCTCTAAAGTGTGCTTCGTGATGATAAATTCCAGACTTGTGTTAATTTAACCAAGTCTGAAACCTGTTGTCATTTGCACTTTTGCCATGCTTGTTTGAACCTGCTAGTGGATGAATTAGCCATAGCTCACTGTTCATCTTGTGTCAAGCATCATGAGTGGATCCCTTCCATGAGTGCTATAGCATATTTATCTTGATGCATTGAGTTGGTCACTTGCTGATTATCGCAGACCGGTGCCATATTTGTTTTGCTTGCCATTTCCAAACCGTGCATCCGATTCCGGTGATCTTTATATCGATTTCAACCGAAATCACCTCACCTTTCCAGTGGCACTCTTGGATTTACAAGTTGAGGCCAGGTTCAATCATTCCTTGTAAAATCTTGCATATGCATCGCATACCGCATCCGGCATATCATACCATGTTTGCATCATGTTGTTTGAGCATTGCACGTGGTTGATTGTGTTCCTTTGCTTGTTGTTCTTGTTTGGGTACAGCCGGGAGACGAGTTCGCGAATGAGGAGCCCGTTGAGTTCGCTTACGAGGATCAAGTCAACTCTGACAACTTTGCAGGCAAGATGATCATACCCTCGAAATCACTTCTATCTTTGCTTGCTAGATGCTCGCTCTTTTGCTATGCCTATGCTATGATACCTACCACTTGCTTATGATGCCCCCCAAATTGCCCTGTCAAACCTCTAACCCACCATGTCCTAGCAAACCGTTGATTGACTATGTTACCGCTTTGCTCAGCCCCTCTTATAGCGTTGCTAGTTGCAGGTGAAGATTGGAGATCGTTCCTTGTTGGGACATTGTTTATTGTTGGGATATCACTATATTATCTTGTTATCTTAATGCACCTATATACTTGGTAAAGGGTGGAAGGCTCGGCCTTATGCCTAGTGTTTTCTTCCACTCTTGCCGCCCTAGTTTCCATCATATCGGTGTTATGTTCCCGGATTTTGCGTTCCTTAAGCGGTTGGGTTATAATGGGAACCCCTTGACAGTTCGCCTTGAATAAAACTCCTCCAGCAATGCCCAACCTTGGTTTTACCATTTGCCACCTAGCCTCTTTTTCCCTTGGGTTTCCGGAGCCCAAGGGTCATCTTTATTTAAACCCCCCTGGGCCAGTGCTCCTTTGAGTGTTGGTCCGACTGAGCTGCTTGCGGGGCCACCTTGGGGAAACATGAGGGTTGGTTTTACTCGTAGCTAGTCTCATCTGAGTGTGCCCTGAGAACGAGATATGTGCAGCTCCTATCGAGATTTGTCGGCACATTCGGGCGGTGTTGCTGGACTTGTTTTACCTTTGTCGAGGATGTCTTGTAACCGGGATGCCGAGTCTGATCGGAATGTCTCGGGAGAAGGAATATCCTTCGTCGACCGTGAGAGCTTGTGATGGGCTAAGTTGGGACTCCCCTGCAGGGATTTGAACTTTTGAAAGCCGTGACCGCGGTTATGGGCAGATGGGAATTTGTTAATGTCCGGTTGTAGATAACATGAAACTTAAATTAAGTAAAATGAATCAACCGCGTGTGTAACCGTGATGGTCTCTTCTCGGCGGAGTCCAGGAAGTGAACACGGTGTTGGAGTAAGGCTTAACGTAGGTTGTTCTAGGATCACTTCTTGATCATAGTTGTTCGTCTGTGCTTTTGCCTTATCTTCTCTCTCTCATTTGCGTATGTCAGCCACCATATATGCTAGTCGCTTGCTGCAGCTCCATATCATACCTTTGCCTTACCTATAAGCTTAAATAGTCTTGATCGTGAGGGTGCGAGATTGCTGAGTCCCTGTGACTCACAGATTACTTCCAAACCAGATGCAGGGACCGATGATACCGTTCCAGATGATGCGCTTGAGTTCAAGTGGGAGTTCAATGAAGACTCTCGCCGTTACTATGTGTCTTTCCCAGATGATCAGTAGTGGTGCCCAGTTGGGGCGATCGGGGACTTTGTCGCATGTAGGGTTGATATTTATTTTGGTACCATAGTCGGACCATGAGTGTATTGGATGATTGTAATGTTATTCATGTATTTGTGTGACATGGCGAGTGTAAGCCAACAATGTACCTTTTCCCCTTTTATCTATTTACATGGGTTTTTGTGAAGATTACCTTACTTGCGACATTGCTTTCAATGCGGTTATGCCTCTAAGTCGTGCTTCGACACGTAGGAGATATAGCCGCATCGAGGGCGTTACACCTTCCTGCTCAATATTTGGTGAGAGGAGAAGGGCCTCTATAAATAGGACTAGCGACCACCATAGCTAGGGAGATGGGTCGGATCGAGAGAGACCAGAACAACCACAAGTTCACCAAGCACAAGAACACCTCTCCTCGGGAGGCTGTTCTTCCCCTTGTACTGTTCATCCTCAGCCCAAGAGGCAATCCACCACCACACACTGGAGTATGGTATTACACCACAATGGTGGCCCGAACCAGTATAAATCTTGTGTCGTTTGTGTTGTGAGTCCGTCGAGTTAGCCCGTAAGATCCTAGCAAAGCTAGGACATGGATCTGTAGGAGGAGATATTCGTGCGCACCCCAGTGTTCGAACCTTGAGGGTTTTGCCAAAACCCGTGATCCGACAATACTGCTTTTGTCAAAAGAACAATTTATGTTTGCCTTGGTCTGCAATATTGTTTATGCAAGACAATTGTTCATTGCGAGAGCGATGGTCGTGTCATGGATGTGTAGCTCACACCATCATTATCCTGCGCTAGCATCTGACCATGCCATGATGCTCGACGAATTTATGTGCAAACCGTTGTTTTTACGGTCCAATTTACATCAATATGACGTGGTTGATTCGCCTGTCCGCATGGTTTACTACGCCAGTGATTACCTCGCCCATGCGTGTTGGCTTATAACACCGTGGCCGGCTCGTCTGTCTGCTCCCGCGGTTGTCTCAACCGTGATTGATTTCCGCTTCACCGTGGTGATCATCAACTCCGCAGTGGATAATTTCTGGCCTGACATATTAGGTGGAATCCATTCAGTATATTTTTATATCACATATTGCTTTCTTTAAAAGAGAAACTACTCAGGTTTGCAAGTTCTCCAATGCAGGATAAGTTGTCTACTGCAAAAAGGACTTTTATGGCACTGAGTTGCTGAATGACACATACTGGGAACATATGATAAATAATGCGAGGATCATCAACTCGGTTCAAGCTTCCGGTTTACATAAATTTCAGCGTTCCGCTGTTCAACTATATGCTGGTTTATATCATGGTCAAATATGAAGAATCTCAAGCCAACTCTTCGAGTCATCTTAAGACTCGGGGGCTATGATGACATGACTTAGCAAATTTTGGCAGATTCAAGAACTCTGGGTCATTGGAGGGAAGAGAAGCCGGTCTTGGAGGCTATTGCTATATTGATGAAAATTTAAAGGTTGTCAGAAAAATTTTTGGCTTCAAATGAAGGATTCCGGTTTAAAATCCGGCTCAAGAGAAAACTGACTTTCACAAAGCTTTCAAGCTCTCAATATCCGGTTTAAAATTCCGGTTCAAAAAGAATACATCTCTCGCAAGTTCAGGTTTTCGGAAAAATTAAAGGTTGCCAAAGAGAACTTTCTACCATGATGCGCGGTTCGAACATGGGTATTGTGCCTTATGGGCTTATCTTATTATGATCACTTGGGGGCTTCCTGCTTGTTGAGCATAGCTATTACTACCCTCTTGATCCGACTTGTACGCCATGATTACAAAATACTTGGGGGCTTCCTACTCATTGAGCATAGCTTTGACTACCCTATTAATCCGACTTGAAAGTCGTTGCTATAACCCACTTGGAGGCTTGATGCCGGGGTTCAAGGGACCAAAGAGAGTCTGTTGTAGAGCACAACTCTAACATAGGTACCTTGCCGTGATGGTTCAATATATGTCACTTAGGGGCTCCCTGTTCACTGAAGATAGCTTTGATAACCCTTTTGATTAGCTTCAAATGCTAGGTGTATACACCAAAAAAATTCAGTTGATCCTGCCTTGTACGTCTGCCACTCCACCCAGGTAATCCTGGAATGACCCACCGAACACTTGACAGTCAATCTTATTAAGACCCTGAACTTGTCAAGTTTAAAACGGCGGTTGGTCATGTGAGGCCTAGCTTACAAGGTTTGAATGAAGGATTAACTTAGTGGTTGTGCAAGCCCATGAAAAGCACTTGACGATTGAGGCCTGGCTGCCTATGAAAGTCTTGATTTTTTGTTATTTGTTTTTGAACGTTGTTTGAGTTCATATCCTTTTCGATATATGGTTTTAAAACGATTCAGGCCATGTAGCCTTAATCCTTATTACTCATATTTGAGTATATCCGGAGTGCTCATAACCCAGCCTGGCTTTGGACAATAAGTCGCCAGTGTGCTTTGATTGTGTGTTTGGAGATTTTCACTTTAAGTATTTGGGATGTTACCCTTGCTGCGTATGGTGTTATAAGCCGGCAGTATGAATAAATTGAACAGGGCGATGTGCTCTAAGTTTTTGGGCTATTACCCCTACTTGATATGGCACTGTAAGCCGGCAGTATGAACTGATTTCACAGGCCATGTACACTTGATTATATGGCTCATCATTGAGCATCTTTGGGTCTGATAACCCGCCCTGATAGCAGGCTTTAAGTTGCCAACATATTTTGCCTCGAGCAAACAAAATGATGACATTTCATGATTCCGGGTTGATACTGGCCCCGGATTATAATTATCCCGGCATCACCTTGGTATTAATCCACAGGTATGACTTTCAGTAATGGTATGAATATTTTGAGTTTGATAAACCACCCTGGCTTTGGACGTTAAGTCACCAGTATATTTTGGATTGCGCCATTGGAATCATGCGCTTATAAATCATTGGATTGTTACCTTCACTTGGAGTGGCAATGTAAGCCAGCAGTGGAAATCAATGCTACAGGTATGTTTTCCTGGTTATATGAATATGTGAGGTTTGATAACCTGCCCTGGCTTTTAACTTTAAGTTGCCAGTATGTTTAGGCTAGAATGGCCTTATTGATAGTCTTTCCCATACATTGCATAAGACTATATTATGTTTGGGTTGTTACCCGCCCTGGCTTTTGACGATAAGTCACCAGGGCATATGTTGTTTAAACTCTGTGCAGGATTTGCAGAGCTATGACTTACATAAATGATTAAGTTCAAGCCCATCAAAAAATTGAAATTGGTGTGTCAAAAGGGTTATCAATTGTTGATTTTCACAAAGTCTATAAGCCGCCGGGTTACAAAAATCCCAGATTATAATGGATGTGCATTAAGTCGCCATCGGCCAAGAGCCACTGAGTATTTAAACTCTGGATTTACTTGTCAACCGATAAGGTATTCAAATCTTTAATAACCAAACTTGGCTAGATTGTCATGATGATATTGAATGATTGAGGTTTTCATACCGGATTATACAATTCAAATCTTGAATAGCCAACATGGCTGGATTTTTATTATGGTTATCAATAACCAGTATTATGATTGAGGTTTTCAAAATCGCTTTAGCGCAATGGCTATTATTTTATCAATGGATATGATTTATTATACAATGGAAAGAATACTCCCAAGTCACTGCAGGCTTACGACCCGACACTTGGCGGCTACATTATTTAAGTTGAGATTACATCAAATATGCAAGTCCCATGTCACTGCCAGCATGCACCATGGAACTTGGGGGCTAATGCAAGGTCATTTTTTACTCGCCTTATTGAAGATCCGACTGATCACATCGTAATGAGCCGGCCCTTGGGGGCTACAAATTGCTCCTATGAAAAATTCAAAGTACACAATCCTTAATCCATTGTATTGCAGGATCCATTGCTCAGTTGGTAGAGCACAGGGCTCTTAACCTTGTGGTGGTGGGTTCAAGCCCTATCATGGAGGCTACATCATATGATGTTATTCTCAATGAAGTATATATTAAGTACCTGCTGAGTATTGTCTTGCTGAGCCGGCCCTTGGGGGCTACACCTTAATGGTCAAGTCTACATGATCATATCTACAAAGGCCCTGCTCATTATTGCATAATGACCCGACCCTTGGGGGCTACACTGGTTGAAGTTTTTATGAGCATAAGGCAATTACAAGTCCCGGGTTGCTGCAAGCATGGCAACACGACACTTCGGGGCTAGATATGTGGAACATTCAGTTTTGATTAGTGATTGAGATGAACAACCTGGATTTCTTCAAGGTTGCAATATTTATATTGAAGCAAGTCTTAAGATGTTACTACGCTCCCTTCTTAAGACTTGGGGGCTACAAGTGATATGCATATAAGGGAGGTACGCTTTCAAGCTAGATGTTAGCAACAATTATGACCTGGTGCCATCAATATTGACAAAATCAGCAATATTTTGCAATTATAAACCGGCATGGGCTACATCTTCAAGCCGGCTGAATATCAGTTGAATATTACAAGACCAATTTTTTTGTCAAATCATAGCATTGAAGGCTGACTCAAACGAATTATTCTTCACAATATTTTTCTGTGAGAAACCAATGTCAGCATATTGATCATTAGGCTGGCCTATTGACCCGAACTTTCCAAAAGAAGGAAATGACAAGGACTTAACGATGATCAGGTGCCGGTTCAGAAAACATTTAACCTGGAGCACAACCTATCAAATGTGTTCTTGTGTTTACTTTGAAGCATAAGTCTACCATGGATAAATCCAAGCTAAACCGGGGGCTAATGTCGACGATATACCCCGCGGTGTGACCCACCGGATATATTACCCGGCTGGCGACTCACTGACGACCCGCCCGGACCTGGCTGTTTACGGGCAAGCCGCCTGAACATTGCAACTCACTGATGACCTGGCGGGTGGATTAGATGGATGACAAGGCCCAAGGCCCAGTAGGCCAGTTCATGTTATGGTGGGCTGACTTAGGAGGAAAGGGGTAAGGAATATTTCCCTTAAAAAGAATCAAAGACCCGGACTTGTATCCGGTTTGTATTAGAAGATAAACTAGTCCTAATCCTGGTAGGACTCCACATGTAACTTGCCCCTCAAACTTATATAAGGAGGGCAGGGCACCCCAAGAGGTGGGAATGATCGGGAAGTATAGATACAACTAGAGGAGATCCGGTTTATGCGGCGGCTCCCTCATGAGCATAATGAGACCTAGCCGCAAACAACATGTAGAGTTATTACTGTATGATGTTTCCTAGGCCCAAAGCTGTCTAAACCATTCTCTTATGTGTTTTCCCGCCTCGCGTCTCTCGATTCCGATCAACCACGTTCCGACTACTACCTAATTGTGTTGGCCTCACGACAAGTCTTCACACAAGGACATCTGCCGTGACAAATCAAAGACAGGGCCCATAAACCTCGACCATGTTAGAACCCAAAATCAAGGAACATAACACCGGTATGACGGAAACTAGGGCGGCATGAGTGGAACAAAACACCAGGGAAAAGGCCGAGCCTTCCACCCATTACCAAGTATATATGTGCATTAATTAAATAAGAGATATTGTGATATCCCATGATATCCATGTCCCAACATGGAACAACCTGCAACTGCACCTGCAACTAGCAGTGCTATTAGAGGGGCTGAGCAAAGCGGTAACATAGCCAAATAACGGTTTGCTAGGATGGTGAAAAAGGTTAGAGGCTATCATGGCAATTATGGAGGCTTGATAAACAAGTGGTAGGTAGCGCGACATAGCGATAGCATCGAGAAAACTAGCAAAGCAAAGATAGTAGTGGTATCCAGGGTAACGGTCATCTTTCCTGAAATCCCACTAGGAAGAAGATCGAGTCCATAAAGAAGACGAACCCACATAGTCAAACGAATCCTCACAATCGCAACGTTACCGGAACTATCAAGAAGAAGAAACACCGAAAAGAAGCAAACAACACAGTAAACACACAACACATAACATGGCGTGATGCTCATCCAAGTATGATGCATGATAAGTCTACATGATGCTACTCAAGGCAAGAGAGGATGCATACAAGAACCCTACATCAAGCAAGTTTAAATGGGGCCGGAATCAACATACAACAACTCCGGAAACTCCCAATATGCAAATTTTGAAATTGGTCCAGATCTGAATTACGCATTATGTTGAAGTTGTTAAAAAGCAAGTTAAAGTGCATCATGATGATCTACACGTCTTTCTATTCAGTTTCATATAAGGTTCATTTCATTCGGAGCTACGTGCTAGAAGATATGAGCAAAACAAGTTAAACATGGCATTTATGCAAATGCAAGAAAAACACAATCACGAACACTCCAACACATGGATGCAACATGGCATGATGAAACTACATGCAAAACCAAGCAAGTTTCATATAGATCATGCTCAAAACAGAATAACGGTTCAACACATACACACGAAACAAGATATAATAACAATCTGCCCAAAACAACAACTAGGCACATTGTAACTATAAAAACAATAAGCTACTATAACTCAATGGGCACAAACTTGATATTAACTTAAAGTAGAAATGACATGCTTCAAATACCATTAAGGTTCAAGTTCATAGGCATCAATATTAAACCAATATGATCAATGCAAGAAGCAACTTTATAACACAGATTAGGACTTGGTGAAAAACTGAGCATATGCATGAGGAGAGTTAATATGATGGCATGTTGGAGGCATGAAACAAGTATGCTAAAGTGCATGAACATGGCAAACAAAAGCATGTGATCAATTTACAAGTTAAACATGGAAAAACATGTTTAGTAAACATCTCCATATAACCCATAGATCAATGGCATTCATCAAGACAAGATTGCAAGTTATAAATGATTCTCAGATCGTGAAAAACAGAGTTGACAGATACAGATTCATGATGCATACTTTGAGACAACAAAATTATATGCTACAGTAACTATTCATGATGTCAAAGAGCATGACGATCATGTACTAAAGACCCTTAACAAAACATCATTACTGAGCATGATTATTGAAGCATCATATTTGATGATAGCTTCAAGTGAACATGGCATGGTGACATTTATATTTTCAAGCAACTTGAGGGCACCAAAAGAACAAGCTACAACAAGTTATAATTGCAAAAAAGGGCATGCATGGATAGATCATAACATGGTCTACAAAACATGATTAGTGAACATCTCCAGATTATGCATCGATTTGATGGTAGCATCAAGCAAACATGGCATCAAAACATAACAGATTCAGACTTAGCAGAATAGTAACAGCAAGTACCCTAATTTGCACGTAAGTGCTAGTCACCGCAGGTCATATCATGGCATGAAATAAATACTGTCAGCAAGAGGGCACGATATTGCACCAAACACGTGTTGACAAGATGCTCATATGGTGCATGCATTAAATCACACAAAAATAGCAAAAGGGCAAGTTATATCAGTTTTTAACAGTTAACAGCAACATGCACTTTTGCAATGAAGAGTAGGACATGTAGATGAACCCTAACATGAATGCAAAGCACGCCATCCTGTAGAGCATGAAGAGCAGAAAATTTTGACATATTGCACATCTTCATAGGACCAACATGCACAAAGTTATTAACTTCACAAGAATCCCACGTGATGTTGTTTTCCAGGGACTTAGCCATTTTCATGAAAAAAACAAAGTGAGTGTTGGATACTAAAGCATGCTCAGGGCAAGGCTCTCACCAAGTGGGCTCGGCCCAGGGTGGGGTTGCAGCAGGGGAGGCCACGAACTGGGCCTTTGGGAGGTGGACCACATGCAGGTCAACGGGCACGGGCGAGCATCTCCTGGCTCGATGCATAGGATTTGCATAGTGGCGCTCATGGTAGTTCCAGTGGCGACGGAGCTTGGGGCGCCGGCGGTGGAGGCGGGCGAGGAGGTCCCGTCCCCGGCCAAATCCGGCAACTAGCTGGCGAGATTGAGGTGGAGCGCAAGCAGGGCACCCATGGAGGCAGCTAGGTGGTGTGGGGCGGTGTGGATAGAGGCGGTGGGAAGCAAGAGCAGTGGTGTGGGCACGTGCTCCGGCATGGGTCGAGGAAGTCCGGCGAGGGCGTTGGGATCAGGCAACCCGGCATGACGCTCGGTGACGGCGGGACTCCGGTGGAGGCGCTTGGCGGCGCGGCCACAGGGACGAGGAGGTGGTGCGCTCGGGGAGAGGCATCGGGGTCGAGGGGCTCCTCCTCTCGATCCAGATCGACGCATCGGACATGGGGCTAGGGCCGGACGGCGGCCGGATCCGGGCCTGCGACGAAGTGGGGATGCAAGGGAGGTGACATGGCGGGTGCTGAGTGGCTGCGGGCCACGGAGTCGGCGATGTGGTGGCTCCCAGTTGGCCGGAGCAATGTCTCAAGCAGCGCTAAGTGGCGGAGGGGTGCTGGCTGGGCACGAATTCTAAGGAGGAGGTGGGAGGCTAGAGGTAGGGGGAGACTAGGCTGCCAGATTTGGAAGGGGAGGTGTTTGTATAGGGAAGGGGCTAGGGTGTGGGGGTTTTGAGGGGTTTGGAGACCTACGATCATGATCCGATGGCTCCGGTTGGAGGCGTAGTGTAGGTGGGTTAGTGGGCTGTGCTAGAGAGGTTGGGATGAGATGAGAGGGAAGGATTGTAGCCCGATAACTGTTTCCGAAGACCGAAAATGTCTGACGAATAGACCGGCTATACTACCGCTATGGTCATCCATTGGGGCATCAAACGAATTCCAAATGCGATGAAATTTGGCAGGAGGTCTACGGACAACCTAACAACACCACACGCCAACTCTCATCCAATTCTGAGAACATTTTTATCCCACTTACAAAATAATATTTCGAGGTTCCGTGGGCTTGTGCGAGTGTGTCGGATCTCGAAATGGACAACGGAAGGAATGGGGAGACCCGGACGGATGCAAGTTTTGAAAAACATGTAGATGACATGGAAAAGTGAAACACGCAAGTGAATGACCTGGCAAAGATGGCGAATAACTTGAAGACATCTGGCGCATCGGTTTCGAGGCGTTACAGTCATGACCATGAACTTGGCCAAGGATGGATACCCAAGGATGGCTTGTACGGGAGGCGAATGTGGGCGACGTCGAAGTTGATGAGCTCAGTGTGGTAGTTGTTGCGCTTGTCGAATGTGAAAGGGAGGCGGATTTGCCCTATGGGGATGGTGGAGCCATCGATCACTCCTGAGAAATGGCTTGCTGGGCTGAAGCTGGCCTTAAGGAACCTGGAGCGTGTGAAACGTCTCAACGGAGAGGACGTTGAGCCCCGCCCTGAAATAAAAAAGTGTCTTCATGATGAGGGTGTTGCTGATGGTGGGCGAGCAGAGCATCGGGAGGGTGCCGACAACGGCCGCACACTTGGGATGGTGAGCAAAATCGAATGTGATGGTGTAGTTGGACCACCTGAGTGGACGCGACACCTCGAGATTGGGGAGGGCCACGTTCAGCTCACGAGCGAACTGCTTGAAGATGCGATGGGAGGCAGGGTCCTGAGCACCGCTTAGGATGCAGGTGACGGCACGAGGTTCTTGGAAGCCCCCAACCCCCTCATCTTGGCCATGGTCATCATTCCTTCTTGGAGGCGACAGTAGCGGAGGAAGGCAAGCGTTACCCTAAGGATGGTCCTCACGAGGTCGATCCCTCCAGGGGTCCTCGTGAGGCTAGCCCTACCAGCGGTCCTCACGAGGCTAGTCACGCCAGTCCTGGTGGGTGTCGCGGTTGTCCCAACGTCCTTCGCCACGACATCCTCCATGGTCGTAGTCATGGTCATTGCGCTCAATGCGGCGGCCAACGCGCCCGTCTCGGATGGCCCTAAGCTCTTGGTAGTCATTGGTGTTGTGGCTGCGGACATTGTGGAAGATGCAGAACGGGCAACTGCCTTTGGTGGACTCGGGGTGGTCATAACCGCGCTTCATCTCGGGTTCGGCCGCGAGCACAACCGGGCCCTTGCACTTAACGTCCTTGGCCTTGTCCTTCTTATGTTCTAGGTCAGCCTCCGAAAGCTCAATGAGGGAGAGGCGACCTTCTTCTGCCCTCGCGCATCTCGTTGCCATGTTGAACATCTCCAGAGCCGAGCACAGGTCCTCGTGTATGGTGAGCTCTTCCTTCATCTTGATGTCCCGTACGCCATCGGTGAATGCTGAGATGATGGCCTCGTCTGAAACCTTGGGGTTCTTAAGGCCAATGTTGGTGAAGCACTGGATGTATTTGTGCAAGATCTCCCCCGACTGCTGCTTGATACACCGAAGAATGCCTACAGCTGGAGCATGGTCGCGAGTGCTGTGGAAGTTGGCGATGAAGCGCTCTCAGATTTTGTCCCAGAAGGAGATCGATCCTGCGGGGAGGTTCAGGAGCCATGAGCCCACGCCATCCTTGAGGTCCATGGGAAACCAGTTCACCATGACCTTCTCATCGCCGTTGGACACCTCGATGCTCAGCTCATAGAGCTGAAGGAACTCGGCAGGGTCAGGGGTGTCGTCCTAGCATGGAGGCATGTCTGGCTTGAACATCCCTGGCCAGACGACGCGGCGTAGCTTTGGGGTGAACGCACGACAGCCTGCTGCGCTCACGGGAACCGGCCGTAGAGGGGGCAGGTCATGGCGCTTGCATGCCGCCTCCTCGGGCATCACGTGGTCTTGACACGGCGGTGCTGGAGCGCATGAGCCTCCACTTGAGGCCTCTCCACCACTTGACAGCTTGCTTCGTCGCGCGTCTGCATGGTGGGTCGCACCGAGGAGCCTCACGCCTTGGCTCGATGATGTCACCTTGCCTGGGGGATGGAGGAGGCATGCCGTGGGCCACATCGCCCGCAGCAGGCGGTGGGGGAGGCAGCGAGCAAACGGTGTAGGGGACTCTCCAGCGGCGCTAACGAGGACGGTGATCTGGTCCAGCCAGTCCTCGTAGATGTCATCAACCGGGCGATAGCGCAGGAGCTCCCATGCCAAGAGCAATGCAGCCTGCGCGTTTGCCGGCCAGCGACGAGCATGGGAAGAGGAACCATCGCCCGGAGTCAGCGATGGAGTGGCGGTGCGCCCATCACGCCGCACATAAGGATGCAGTGACAAAGCCTGCTTCTTGTGGGACATGGGGCCATTTGCAACGTTAGCCGCAAGCAATGTGGAACGACGAGGGGCACGGTCACCCACTGGCACTGTCTGGGCGACGCGGGCGGCCCGGCGCTCTGCGTGAACTCGGCGAGCATCAGCCATGAGGACGGTGGGACGGTGGCGAATTGACCGATGGAGGAGAAGCTTCAACACGTCCCCTACCTGGCACGCCAAATATCGGATTCTGGGCTCCACGGACCCAAGAGAGTTTTACCTAGGTTTGGGCAATCTTGCGGTGTAAAACCCTACTCCTTCTTTGTGGTGGATTAACCTCGTGGTGGGGCTAAGGATGAACTAGTACAAGGAAGATCAACCTCGTGAGGTCTACTTGGGGGTGAATGTGATCTCAAGGGATTCGACCCCTTGCTATGGTGGTGGCTAACCTATATTTATAGTGGCCTCGGTCCTCTTCCGCCGAAAACGAAGGTGGGAAGGGATCCCACAACGACCGATTTGAAAGGTGACAAGAAATACATCTTATCCTGACGAAAGGTAGTCTTCGCCTGCAAAGCTTCTAGCAGTGACACTATGGTGGGCTCGGCGATGATCTCCGTCCTGCCATCCTGGCGTTCTTAGTATTGTTGCACTGAAATGGAAACCTTTGGCTGATTCCTCGGGACTCCACGCTTGCGCTTGATCCCTTCAACCAAAGAGGAAACCTGTTGTACTGTGCCCGCTGGTGCCCGCCTGGCCTTGGTCGTCATGGCTTGCATCATCCGAACCTCATGAGGAGCGGCCTTGCATAGGAATCTCCGCTCCTCAGGAGCCAGCCTAGGAGGCCGCTCCTTCCGGAGATCTTGGTGTTGTCTGCCTCGCGAGGCTTGGCCCCTCACGAAGGTCTTGTGTTGTTGATGCTGAAGATGGGATGTACTAGGCCGTTGATGGAGCCATGTCGTGTGCTGCAGGCAGATAAGTCTGGGTACCCTTGTTCCTAGAACGCCGACAGACATCTTCTTCCCCGTGCCGCCGTAGCTGCTGCACGCCACCGAGCTAGGGTACGTGCAGTTCGAACTTGGGCCTCCGTCCTTCACATTCGAGTTCATCTACGGTTATTTCTCTTTGATTTTACCGCATATCTTAGATCTAGGGTTTTAACTTTACCAGTGTGGATGTAGTTTGCAGTTGTCCCTCGCATCCAAAAAAGTTCAGATATAGGGTTTGTGTTATGTTTCGCTCGAATGGAATACCTAGCATGATGACTCATATACTCTTCGAACCTACTAGTTCGTTCTATAAGTTTCCTTCATTTGAAACATTTTTCGAAGTCTGCATTTATTTCTTCCTCTAAACGTTTTCATTCAGAAAAATCCTTGCTATGAGCATTTGTAACTGTGTACCCATTTTCCCTCGAATCTATTCTTGTTCACAGGAATATGCATTCTGTTGAAGATTCTTCTCCACCTATGAGCATGGCCGATAAAGAAGAGGTTGTTCTAGGTACAACAGATGAGTCAAAGGCTCTAAATGCCAAGGGCGACGGTAGGCCCATCAACAAGCAAAAGAAAGAGATCCGAACAAAATGAAGATGAGCAAGAAGAAGATGGTCCGGAGAAAAAGAAAGGTGGCACACAACCATTCACAAATTCAGCTCAATATCTCTCTCATGATAACAACAACACTGTTCCGAGAGAAACAACAACAGAGAAGAGAAGGCGCCTACAAAAGATTTGACATCACTTGGTACACAAAGTGGTTTAACTATGAAATGATCCATCCTCGGTATGCGTATAACTTTTCCTTCCATCCTCCATGGGGTGACTGTCATGAAATTGGCCTTGTCCGACCAAGTGATCCCTAGGAGATACCACTGCCACCACCAGATGCTCATGAGTCGTCTCTTAAGACTCCCGACTCCTATCCCAATGAAAAGGCTAAGCGCATGAGCAATGCTGAAAAGAGATCCGAGAAGGCAGAAAAGGAAAGAACTCGAGAAGAACAAAATTGTCGTCTTATCAAATCTGATGTCAAAAAGATAAAAGGCCAAAGGAAAATCAGAAGAGCGTTCGAAGCACAAACATGATCCCAGCTTTGCTGCATTGAAGAAAAAGAGTGCGCCAAAGAAAAGGCCAACTAAACCAGTTGTTAGAAATGATGAAAGCAATTCCTATGATCAAGATGATCCTCCACTCACATGGGATGAAGTTGATGCAACTCTCTTCGAACAAGTGAACATCACTACTTCCACCATACTGTCTGATCTTCATGCTCGTGTCGTCCTAATAGCACCTCCGAAGAAGATCACTTTGAAGAGAAAAACACCACCTACCACTGTCACTATGGTAGACCACGTGGATACAAATCCTCATCCCGAGGCAATAAATTTGCAAGATTTGGTAGTTGATGCCCCTGTAAGCATAGCTAAGCCAGGTGGGAAAATTCCAAAGCCGAAGGTGAAGAAAAGCATATCTCCTTCTGCCGAGCAAAGTGCTCTGCGAGCTGATGCTCTAAAAGAAAAGGCTTCTCAATTTTCTCCCACTTTGACTCAACCATTGGCTTCTATGCCTCCAAATGAGCAATATCCCGTGCAAACAGCTCCTGTTGCATAGATTGATGTCCAAACTAAAGCTCCTCATTATTTCAATCAAGTGTTCATTATGGAGAAGCTTGATAGATTTGTTGAAAACTTATTTGATGGTGAAGTGGCATCTTTGCCGATTCCAAATGAAGTCATCTCTCAAGCGTCTGATCTTGTTCGAGAAATGAGAGAAGATTCTATTGAGATCAACAACCTCACCGCCAGACTTAATCATTCTCGGCATTCTGGGAACGGGGGTCCCCAGACTTGCCTGCCTGCGGCCCACGACGTGGCTCCACCAGCGGCCCTATGCGGCCCATCTTCATCAGCAAGCACTCAAGACCCTCACAAGGGGCCAAGCCTCGCGAGGCAGACGATGCAATACCTCCTCGGGGGCAGCCTCACCAGGATGGACCGCGAGGGGCGGAGATATCAAGGCAAGGGAGACCTCGTGAGGTCCCCGTGACATAAGCCATGACGACCAAGGCCGGGCGGGCACCAGGCGGGCGCCAGCGCGGGTAGTGTCCTCGTTTCCTCTTTGGTGCTAAAGAGGCAAGCTTTGGCGCGGAGTCCTGAGGCATCAAGCAAAGGTTTCCATATCGGTGCAACAAGACCAAGACCAGCAGGACGGCAGGACGGAGGTCATCATGGATCCCAAGATGGCGTCACCACCCGAGCCTTTGGCAGAAGAAGACTACTTTTGTCAGGATAACTTGTACTAGCTGTCCCCCTTCAAACCTGGCCGTTGTGGGATCCCTTCCGGCTCAATATTTGGGAAGAGTACCAGGGCCTCTATAAATAGTACTAGCCACCACCTTAGCAAAGGGGCGGATCATTCAGACCACCAGACACCACACAAGCTCGCCAAGCACAAGAACACCTCTCCTCAGGAGGCCGTTCTTCCCCTTGTAACTGTTCATCCTCTGCCCACGAGGCAATCCACCACACCACACTGGAGTAGGGTATTACACCACAACGGTGGCCCGAATCAGTATAAATCTTGTGTCCCTTTGTTCTACGAGTTTGACGCGCTAAGACTTGAGATTGTAGTGAGGGTGAGAGCTAGAGGGGGAGAGATCTTCGTGTGCACCCCAGTGTTCGAACCTCAAGGGTTTTGCCGGAACCCAAAATCCGACAATGATCTTGACAACCGAATGAAAGCTACAACTTCCATGTTTGTCATCAAGCAACTTGAAGAATCACACATCGATGTTAATCGAGCTTTGACTATCCTTCGAAACAGAAGATTGGAATTTTATTTTGATCTGGATAATATTGTTCACAAGATGTGCCTCGATCATGAAGCTCAAGCCACTGGGTATAATGATCTCATCAAAGGGCATGTTGATCAATCTGCTCAGCTGAAATAGAATAAGAATAAGAAAATTGCGAAAAAGAATGCTCCTCCTCTTATGAAAGAAAAGTCTCCTGAAGCTGAGCCACAGAAGGAAAACATACCGGAGCCAGCAATTCCCTCGCCAGCGAATGATCAAGTTAAAGATGCTCCTACAATGTTAAGGCCAACTGAACCAGTGCATGTGGCCTCCCCTGTTCATGAGGAAATTTATTCACAACCGCATGTATCTGAAGAAGATGAAATTCCTCAGTCTAAACCTCAAGCTTCTCCTACACGTGATGAACCAAATGTTTCTGTTCCCCCTCTGCTCAATAGCCGACTTCCAATTGACAACCTCTACAAACTCCTGTGCTAGATTCAACCTGTGAGCCGCTAGTTGTAGAATCTGCTCCACCTCAACTGAAAATTTCAATCAACACAACAACAAGAATCTCAAATGATGGACCATCCAGACAAAAATAAATTTATACTTGTCATACCGATTCCGTGATATATGGTGATGATGTGACTTCAGTCAAGGATGAATTGAAGTATCCATTCCCTCATGAAGAACTACCTATGTTCAAGGCAGGTGCTAGTGCCAAAGGGCTTCTATTCAACCGGAATACGCCCCCTAAATTCTTTCGAGAAAGTCCATACAGTGGGCCACGCACATCTGAATCCCCTCGTTTCTGGACTCAGGAACATGTCATCTTTTTTTCTCGGATTCTCTATGACAACAAGAAATTTTTCCTTCATGAGTTCCTAGACATAGCAGCAATGAAGAGTATTGGTTGTTTCTAATCAGGTGCTGTAAAATACTGAAGACTTCCACCTCACAAATGTGTTTACATTCGACCACCCTTAGAACCGAGAGAGTATCATGCAATTCTATGCAACCTTATACATCACTGGGGATGAATCTAAAAGTTCCAAGTGGATCATGGAATGGATGACTGAAGGCCAACGCATCAAGTGGAACTCTAGGGATATTGTCTCGCACTTTCATTTTCCTTGATTCGAGCATGGCAAAACTGAAATTCGAGTGCATAACATTGATGCTATTTCAGATGATATGTTTCGGTGTACAATGGACAAGGAAAAAAATCGTGACTACAATGGTCCTCCCAAGCCAGAGAACTTAACTTTCGAGAATCAAACTCTATATCACGTGCTCACCTATACAATTTTCCATCTCGCTGGAATGAATACTGATGGTACAATCTCAGATGTTCTTCAGAATACCATCTATGCCATCTCTGAAGGATTTATCTTTGATGTTGAGGATATGTTTCTGAACATTTTGAAGGATTCTGCTGAATATCCGGAAACCCTCGAAGTCTATGCCCCATGGATTCAGAAGGTGGTTGATGATTCCATCAAGACCGAATATTTGGCAAAGGCAAGTCATAAAAGCTCCATTCCTCTGGTACGTGACAACCCGCAAGTCATGCAAGATATTTCTTCGGGAAAAGTGCCTGAGTCAAGACATCATGATTATCACAACACATTCGATGGGCCACGTCTGCCAAAGCGTGACCGAATGATTACTCATCAACCTCCATCACAACCGAAAGTTAGTCTGCGCACGCAACAGCTGCTGCTTAAGCATATTGCTGAAGATCGACAAGAAAAAAGTACCTAGTTGCTGAGCTGAATGTCATTAACAACCGAACAAGAATCACGCATCTAATAGCTGTCGTGTTGGTGCAACAAACCCTGGGTCTGTTGCCCAGACTATGCATAGGCATGGGAACAAGATTGAAGCAGCAGCTCAAGTCAGAGTGCAAGAACCAAGAGAGTCGAGGGACCAACATGCAGATCAGAAGGACCAAGATCAAGCTAGAGAAGCAAGGTATTGTAAAGAGAGAACCCTCCCTTGCTAGGCAGGTGAGCCCGACAAGGGGTGAGGCCACCCCCAGAAACAGAGAACCAAAGCACCCCGGCGGGGCCTGCCGGGGCTCACGGAGGCAAAACCACCTCGCCAACAACTCTACCATGACCCACATCGTCGATCAGTGGGGTGTCTGAAAGTGCGGTATATAGACTAGAGGGGGTTGAATAGGCATTATTTACAAATTCGTACCTGAGGAATTTCTGGGTGAGGAAATTCCTAAGCAACGAACTACTTAGCAGCGGAATAAGTACTCAGATGCAAGTATAACAGAGTAGTAGCACAGTCATCATCATCAAATGAAAAGCAAGCATAGAGTACAAGTAGCGTAAACAAAGGATAAGCAGGCTGAAGACAAACTGACTGAAGAAATAGGATTAAGGAAATTGAGAAAGTCTTCAGTCAAAGTCTTCAAAAAGTAACGATCAAGTACTTCTACATATAAATGAGGAAATGAAAGAGTTGAGGAAATGGAACCAGTACCTCGGTGAAGACGATGATTTGGTAGACCAGTTCCAACTGCTGTGACAATCGTATGTCTGGTTGGAGCAGATAGGTATTTAAACCTGAGGACACACAGTCCCGGACACACAGTCCTCACCGTATTCTCCTTGAGCTAAGGTCACACAGACCTCGCCCAATCACTCATGGTAAGTCTTTAGGTGACTTCCAAACCTTCACAGACTCGATCACTCGGTGATCCACAATTTCCTCTTGGATGATCTAGACCATGACGCCTAACCGTCAGGAGGATGCACGGTCCTCAAATGTAACAAGCGTCGATTCCACACAGGAACAGTCCTTCAGTGATGCTCAATCACTTTGGGTTTGTAGGTGTTTGGGTTTGGGTTTTCCTCACTTGACGATTTCCGCTCAAAGTCCTCGGAGGATGGGACGCTCTTAATGACAAGTGTCAGTTTCTCTCGGAGCAGGCAACCAGCTAGTGGTTGTAGGGGGGCGGCTATTTAGAGCCTAGGGAGCAGCCTGACATGATAAGACATAAATGACCTTCAATGATATGACCATTAGGTGGGTAGATATTTTGGGACAGCTGGCGCGTAGCATAGCAACGGACGAAAATTTGGCTATCAAATTCCTTAGGGCTATCATGTTCCTCACTTGTAGGCAATCCGCACTGGTGAATTCCTAACTCCTCAGTCAGAACAAATTCCTCAGATACCAGAAGAACCTCCTCTCTATCACTGAAGAAATTGACTGAACTGTATGAGATTTCCAATGGCTTCATTCAAAGGGATTGGTAGGTGTACGATTTTTAGATGAGCATCACTTCGAAACTTTTCCTTAGTTTTACCTCGACACCCTTTAAAAGTATGGTGTTTCCTATGACTGAAGCCAGAGAAAAGCGAAACTACGAAAACAATAGTCTTCAGTCTTCATGCTTCATATTCCTCGCATGAATATAAAGTCTTTAGGATCACACCAATTTCTTCACTTCCAAAGTCTTCAATTGAAGACATTCATTTTTAGGGGTCGACTTTCTCTATAAATATCAATCTCCCCTTGAAGATATAAAGTGTAAATACTGATATTGAGGAAATTGATTGCAAGATATAGAAGATCTCCCCTTGAAGATGTGCATATGTGAGGAATTTGCCTTAAAGAGAAAATGCTCATTGTGGAATAGAATCATGGAGATCTCCCCCTATATCTTGTAATTCCTACACGCATTTAACATGTGATATGAAGAATTTGAAATGCATGATGAAATATGGTGACTGATGTAACTCAGCATGCGTGCATTAACATATATGCGGAAATAACATGCAGAAAAATATAGCAAAGTATCAGACCACCATCGGACTCAAGTTTACAACTCGATTTAACAAATGCTTCAGAAGAACGAGAGTTGTAACTTAGCAAAAAATGCCCATATATAGACCCGCTTGAAGACTAACTCAAATTTCTCCACCTTTGTCATCGAATGACCAAAAGGAACGAAAAATGAGGACTAACGCCCCTGAAGAATATCATCAAGAAGTTGTTGGAGGAGCGCCAGCATTGTTGGGGTCCTCTGTTGGAGTAGGGCCTGTCGCAGTGTCGTTCAAGTGTTCATGCTTGTCAGTCTCGCGTGATTAAGAATATGAACTGGCCACAAGCTGAGGAACTTTGACCTTCTTGAATTTCCTCGAAGGTGGTTGTGCCCAGTCAAAGTCCTGTTGAAATTCCATCTTCTTGAGATCTTCAACAATATAGAGGTTAGACATAATAGCCCAGGTGCGGTCAAAAACTTCATGCAGATAGTTGTGATTCTTCTTCACAGTATTTTGAGTGACTATCATGTTCCGAAGAATAGCACCAAACTGACGGTTGACCCACTTGTGGTTGCGATCAACCTTCTGATGAAGACTAAGGAGAAGCTCACGATCAGTCATCTCCCTTGGAGCAATGGCTTGAGGAAATTGCCTTGAAGAATTTGCGGCAGTGTCATGAGTGGCAGAGTCATCATTGGTGGAGTAGGATGCAGCTTTGCGAAACTGGCCATCCAATGGATGAATGCCTTCATCAATAACAGCAGTCTTGCCCTTCTCATCAGCTAAGGAAATAGTCTGTTTGAGGACCTCGATATGGGGCAAGTAGCTGACGTGATTTTGCAAATCAGCCTTGTAATGAATTGAAGACCTTGATCCGATGAATCTCATGATCCAGGGAGGGTAAAGCTTCAATTCAAATGGTGAAAGAGCGACATTTGCGAAAGTCCTCATGAAGAAATCGTGGTAGTTGACGGGAATACCGTTTATGATGTTGAAAATCATATTCTTCATGATGCCAACAACTTCTTCATCATTAGAGTTGTGGCCCTTGATTGGACTAAGGGTTTTGGTCAATATCATGTATATTGTCCTAGGAACATAGAGCAGTTCCCTGAGGAGGAATTGGATCCTTGGAGCTTGGCCTGGCTTCAAAGGCTTCATCAACACTTGCATCAAATGGTTTGATAGCTCAGGTTCATCATAGATGCACCTTGGACCTTTAGTGGGAGGACTGACTGGGATGGCGTGAAAAATTCAGAGGCCGGTGCTTTGTAGTGTGTATTTTCAGTCATCTAGTCCAATACCCATGAGTTGACATCTTCAACATTGCCAGTGATGTGCAACGTGGCATAGAACTGAAGAATGAGTTCTTCATTCGAGTCGCAGATGTTAGTGCAGAGGTTGAGCAGCCCAGCATCATGAAGAACATTGAGGACTGGGGTGAAGCAGGGCAGCGACTCCAGGTCCACATGAGGAATTTGCACATGGTCAAAGATCTTGTCTTTATCAAATAGCAGTGAGGAATAGAAATTCATTTGGCTTGCTGTACAGAAGCGCTTGCGTCTGAGTCTTGCAGAGTCTGTCGGATTGCGGGTTCTGGCGAACCCTTGAGGTTCGAACTCTGGGGTGCGCACGAAGAACACTCTTTCCCTAGTTCGCTTGCTCAACGATCTCACGGCCTAGCTCGCCAAACCAAAGGAACAAGAGGCACAAGGGTTTATACTAGTTCGGGCCACCATGCGGTGTAATACCATACTCCAGTGTGGTGTTGGTGGATTACCTCATGGGCTAAGGATGAACTAGTACAATGGATGAAGAGCCTCAGGAGGAGAGGTGTTCTTGAGCTCGGTGAGCTGGTGGATGTGAGATGGAATGGATCCGATTCAGGATCAGTCGATCCCTCCCTATGGCGGTGGCTAGTCCTATTTATAGAGGCCCTGGTCCTCTTCCCAAATGTTAGGCGGGAAGGGATCCCACAATGGCCAAGTTTGAAGGGAGACAACTAGTACAAGCTGTCCTGACAAAAGGTGGTGTTCGCCTGCCAAAGGCTCTGGTGGTGACGCTGCTGTGGGCTCTGTGGTGACCTCCATCCTACCGTCTTGCTGGTCTTGGTCTTGTTGCACCGACATGGAAACCTTTGCCTGATGCCTCGGGACTCCTCACCTGCGCCTCCCTCTTTAGCACGAAAGAGGAAACTGGTACACTGTGCCCACTGGCGCCCGCCTGGCCTTGGTCGTTATGGCTCACGTCACGTGAACCTCGTGAGGTTCCCCTTGCATAGAGATCTCTGCTCCTCGGGAGCCAGCCTAGTGAGGCTACTCCCGGGGAGGTCTTGGTGTCGTCCCTCTCGCGAGGTTTGGCGCCCCGCGAGGATCTTGAGTGGTTGTTGCTGAAGATGGGCCGTACCACGCCATTGGTGGAGCCACGCACAAGCCCGCATGCAGGCAAATCTAGGCACTCCTGTTCCCAGAACGCCGACAGTAGCCCCCGGGCCCAAGGCATGCTCGAGCTTGGCTTCGAGGTGAAGCCAAAGGGAAAGTGCGGAGGGCCATGGGCCCAACTTCCTGCGGCCTTGCTTGACGCATGGCGATTGGTGGGATGTGGGCGTCTCCACTTCCCCACGCTGCCTCGGGAACCATTTGACTTCACGAGACCCTACTGCATGCAGAAGAAGGACCATCATTACTTGTGATCGTGGAGGCCGACGGTTGGCATCCCATTGGCAATAAATGAGTAGAGGGGCGGGGCCCCCGCTCCTCATCTCCTCCTCCACTTCGTCTGCTGCTTCTTCTTCCTCTTTGCTCCACCATCTTGCTACGACACCCGTGGTGCCGCTAAGGAGATTCTCCCCTGCTGAGAAAGGAAAGACCCCTCGTGAAGAGAAGGGGCCACTTCCACCGAAGAAGAGATTAGCCCTCCCCCTCGACGTCATCGTGAGGCAGGAGGTGATGAGGCCCTGGTACGAGCGGCCGCCCCCAGGCTACCCGCTGCCCTTGCATGCCGAAGTGCAAGGCCCTGGAAGAGGAGGCAGTGCCTCGCGCCGCTCACGTCATGGCCACGATGGCCAGGCCGTGGTGGCATGAGCCTTCGACCCGCGAACTCATGCTGAGGGCTCCTCCCACGAGTTCATGATGTTGGCGACAATGCCACCGCGCACGTGGATCAGATTCCCGCAGTTCTTCGCCGAGGAGATGCCGAAGAGGGGGCCGCTCAAGCTGTGGTTGCAGCACGCCGAATGCAGCACCCCGGCAACGGGAGCGGAGGTCGAGGTCGTCTCCGCGGGCAAGATCTTCATGACTCGTGGATGGGGAGAGGTCGCACGCGCCTGCCGCGCGGAGGGGGCAATCACCATCCATTTCAAGTATGAGAGCGCCTCCATGCTGTTCTTCAAGGTCTTCGACAAGGAAGGCTGCCGCCTAGGAGGGGGTCGCCAGGACGGTGCAGCGGCAGGCACTGGGCCCGCCCTTGGCCCTACCGACAGCTCCTCCAGCAGCAGCGACGGCGCGTGGGAGTCCGGCGATTCTCTTGAGCCTGACGAGACTTCAGAGACGAACGACAACAGCTACGTGCCCCCGAGCTCTCGTTGTGCCAGGAGCGCAGCAGCGGCGTCCGCTCGTCGTCGTCATTGATCTGGATGGGGTTGGCGTCGGCCCCTCATGGCCCACTGTTGATGATGGCGTCGGCTCCTCATGGCCCACTATTGATGATGGCGTCGGCAGCGACATCTATATATATGACTCCTGGAAACCTCCTTCTTTGGTTCCCTGCAAGGAATCGAGATGAACCCCATGGGTGTGTGTAAAGAATTTGTAGTGCTTTTGCATCAATGTTATCCTTATCATGAAATTTGTGATTGCATGTCTTGATTTGGCATTGTCTCCCCTTTTCATCCTCATGGTAGCTTAGTGCTCTACGCCGACAGGTCCCAGTCCCTAGGCAGGCTTCAGCCGTCACTGGTATGCCAGGCACGATGTCGTGGTCAAGGACAGGAGGTTAGCGGCCCAAGGCCCGTTAATAGGTCCTGAGGCGCGATGCTCAAGAGGTCCCCCTTGGCATGCAAGCAGCTTCCTAAAGGCAGAAAAGGAAGGCGGCATTGCCGGAGCAATGCTATAAGAGCCGAAAATCCTGAGCCATAGCGTCGGGCCAACTTGAATGCGTGACTTATCTTAGCGAGCCTGAAGCGATTCCTTGCGAAGTTCCCGATTTATGCGTCAACAATGGTGGTACTGCTAGGTTAGATCCGCACCAGCTTCCCCTTTTCATGTTCTTCTAAGTGCTCTGCGTCCTCGGGTCCGTACCATCGAGCGAGGCTCAGTCGCCGCTGGTATGCCAGCTCGCAATGCCGTGGTTAAGGCCGGGGGGTGAGGGATGGAGAGTTAGTAAGGGATCTTGAGGCTCAATGCTCATGAGCCCTCCCTTTAATTTGCAAGCGAATCACATGAAAAGGAGCAGCTGAGAGGGCTACCCGTAGCTAAGCTCCGGATATTCCTGCGGGTTTGACTGAGAGGGTGATATAGCTCGTAATCGCATTTGCTGTCATGCCGCTGATCTTTCTTCAAGAAGATGAAGGCACTCAGGGTCTGGTGAGGCGACGTGCATGGGGCGTGCCGCGAGCCAGAGCTCGACCACTCAGGTTTGTCAGCGTTGCAGGGACGGACCCGAGCACAAGCGTCGTGCCAGCATGTGTAGTCCCTGTTCCGGGATGACTAGGAGGCCGGTCAGCAACGCAGGTGGCCGCGAAGAGCAACATGCAAGCAGGTGGTGATCATAAGGTAACTCATGCTAGGAGGCAAGCTAGCTCAAATAGATGCAAGAACGATACATGCCACATGGACGTACCCATGCGGCCTGGGGATGATGCAGCCCGAGGGGCCCCCTCCAACAGATTAAGCTAAAGATGCAAAAGGATGCATGTCGCAGGGATAGGCCCATGCGATATGGGGGTGATGCAGCCCGAGGGGCGCCCCGGCTGAATAAACCAGAAAATGGCACCTGGCACCGTTGTTGAAGAGGCCTTGGAGCAGCTGAAGATGCGCACTGAAGAAGTCACTCCTCACGAGTGGTCCGGCGGCTGGTTCCCAGGGGACCCTAGAGGTTCCGGCTCCTCCTCCCCGAGGACATCCTGGCGCCTTGCCTGGAGAGCCGCCAGGGCGCCCTGCGTGATCCAGTTGAAGGCGACAGCTGCATTCAGCAGGACGAAGGGCATGCGAACGTAGCTGTGTGGGGGACCTCCGCACCGACCAACTCCTGATGGCGAGAAGCGCTTGAGATGCAGCCCTATTGATCCCAGGAACATCGACATAGACGCGGCGCTCGTCGTCCATGTCAGGACAAGGAGCTACGCCATGTGATGGGCGGCAGTCGCCACACACGGCTCTTTCCTCTTGAAGCTCCTTGGTGGTCTTTGTAACGACCCGATACCGACCCTCCAGATGCCTTCCATGTTTTACGTGTGAGTTGTGTTATTTATTTGTTTGTTGCATTTCATCATGTCAACATGTGAATTGCATTCGCATGTTTTCATAAAACATACATCCATTTGTAGTGCCGCTTCCCATTTGTATCTGTTGACATTTCCTTGACCCCTTGCAACCTGGAATTTTTTCCTCTCTTGCCTAAGCCGGAGTCTCTCTGCTCAGTTCTCAGCCCCCCCTCGCGTGCGCGTTCGAATCTTCCTCGAACCCAAATCGCTCGGTCATGACTAGTGCGTCTGTATCATCCCCAAACATCCCCAAAATATCTTCGGTTCCTTGTTGTACTCCCCTAACCTATTTATCTCGAGCCGTCCAATCTAAATCATAGGGACGAGATAACCCCTAACCTAACCCACTCGCTATATATATTAGCCTAACCCGAGACCAAATCCCTAACATCTAGGGATCCTCCTAGCCGCCAACCCTGTCCATTCCCTCCTCCTTCCTCAGGATCCTCCCAGATCCCCTTCTCACCCAACCAGCAAGGTCCTACGATCATCCCTCGATCCCCTCCAAACCCGCAGCCAACCACCTCCCGAGGTTCCCCGTGCCTCCTCTTCCCTCCTTTGCTCGATCCCGAGTGGATCGTGAGCACCAACGCCTCCCCACCGCCTTGCGCCTGTATGCCGCCGGCGACAACAGGAGCAGCAGGCCATGCAGCCGGCCTCATCCCGCTCCTTTCTGTCCCTGACTCTCTTTCTTCCTCCTTTTCTCTCTTTGAACCAGGAGCACCACGCCATGGCCTGCAGGTCCTTCTCTGAGCTCCTGCCGCCATTGTTCGACGTGCCTCCGGTCAGAGTGGACGCCCCAACCCCGGATCCCACTGTCCTAGCCCCCCTCGCTTCGCCTTGGTCTGCCGCCGCTGCCCATCGCACCACCTGTCACCAAGTCTACTGCCGTTGCGTCCTCTGCTTGCCTGCATCGAGCGGCAGCAGTGAGCGCCTCTTTCGACTGGGTCCTACCCACATTAACCGCGCCAATCGCCAAGGCCCATCATGTCTCCAGCCCCGCTTCGCCCGTGCCTCAGATCCATCGATCCCGCCACCTCCGACGACACCCCGTCGTTCCCCGCCATTCATCGTAACGTCTTCATCCCGCTCGTCTTAATGGAATGCCGCAATGCCAAGTCCTTGCGCCCGTTGACCCGAGCCTCCCTAGCCCCTGCTTCACGCATGGGCCACTTCCAGGCGCGTGGCACAACGCTGCCACATCCGCCCTGCCAGCCCAAGATCCGCGTCGCACCTGCCGGCCTTCCTCTCCACCAGCGGGCCGAAGCCCATGGTGAACCAGCGCCCAATCCCCTCTATCGTGCGCCCTAGGCAATGTTTTGTTGTGTTGCGCCCAGTGCTCTGTTGCAGATTCGGCCCATATGCGGTTTTTTCCTCTATTGCAAATTTAACCAATTATCTAGTAAAAACAGTTTTGCAGAAAAGCCCTTGCACTTCATGCATATCATAACTCACCAACCGTGCATCACATGTAAAAACATTATATATGTAAAATGCTTAGAATTTTATCTAGTTTCATAGTATGCAGCTTTCAACCATGTTTAAAATGTTTAAATGGCTGTTTGCATTAATTTGCATAAATATGTTGCTAAAATGATTTATTTCATAACTAAGTAACCATATCTCCAAATTAAATAAACTTCATATGTAAATGGGGTGGGAAAATGCATAGATTAACATGGTGCACTTTATTTTCCTATGTACCAACTCTAAAATATGGCTTAGGGAAGAACAGTAGCAAATTTGAAATATGCATATGGGGATTTTCCGGAATTGTTGTTTGTTATTTCTGGCCACATTTAAACTTCCCTAAATAGTTAGTTTACTTATGCTTCACCCCTCGCCATGTTTAATAACATTTAATATTGTTGGGTACATAAACGAGAGTGAACTAAATATTTGAATGTGGTGTTTCGGCAATATGCAACTCGTTGCATATTGAGCTCCACTTAATTTGTAGTGTTGTTTTTTGCACTTTGCCCTGCCATGACTCATTAAACTGGACATGAACCATAGTTGATTTTGCATCATGTCATGTTTATGTGATGGTTGTTTACCATGATGTTTGCTTCTTTACGGTTGAGATTCTCCTTGATAGTTCCAGTTAAGTTGCGATTGTGAGGATCCGTTCGACTATGTTGCTTCGTCTACTTCATGGATTCGGTCTCCTTCCTAGCGGGATTTTATGCAAGATGACCGTTACCCTGGATCTCACTACTATCTTTGCTTTGCTAGTTGTCTCGATGCTATCGCTATGTCGCGCTACCTACCACTTGTTTATCAAGCCTCCCAAATTGTCATGATAGCTTCTAACCTTTTTACCCTTCCTAGCAAACCATTGTTCGGCTATGTTACCGCTTTGCCCAGCCCCTCTTATAACATTGCTAGTTGCAGGTTGTTCCATGTTTGGACATGGATATCATGGATATAATGGGATATCACAATATCTCTTATTTAATTAATGCATCTATATACCTGGTAAAGGGTGGAAGGCTCGGCCTTTTGCCTGGTATTTTGTTCCACTCTTTCCGCCTTAGTTTCTGTCATACCGGTGTTATGTTGCTTGAATTATGTGTTCCGAACGCAGTCGGCGTTTATGGGCCCCCCTTGTTTCTTCGTCTAAAGTAAAGCTTTCTTGAGGAGATCCAACATTGGTTTTACCATTTTCCTAATAACAACTAAAACTTGCATAGGGATCGGCTAGCACCCGAGCTCTCTTAATCAACCCCCGGGCTAGTGCTCCTCATGAGTGTTGGTCCACGTACCTAGCAGTCGACGGTGCCGCCTCGGGGCAACTCGATGGTATTTTGGCTATCGTCCACTTTGCATAGAGGGATGAGTCCGTAGATAGAGAGCGTGCGGCTCTGGACACAGATTGGACTCACCAGGTGTAACGCCCTGAGACTGTTGCGCCAGGTGTCTTCCAGTTATTCGCTTTTGTTGCCTTGCCTTTCGCTTGTGTGTTGCATCTTGCGATGTCATCATCCGCATTGCATCATCACGTTTTTGAAACTTGCATTAGTCCGGGTCTCCCAGTTCCGTCCGTTGTCCATTCTGAGCCCAGACACACTTGCTCGCGCCCGTGGCATGTCCGAAATAGTATTTTATATGTGGCCGGAAAATGTTCTCGGATTGGGTTGAAAGTTGGTGTGTTGTCTTATTATAGTGTAGATAGACCGCCTGTCAAGTTTCATCGCTTTCGGAGTTTATTTGATACCCCAACGGATAACTATAGTGGCAATATAGCCGGTCTTTTCATCGGACGTTTTCGGTCTCCGAAAATAGTTGTCGGGCTTCCCTCTCTTTCCTCCTCTCAGCCCACACCCTCCTACACAGATCTCCTGCAACCCACTAGAACCAGCCTACCCCTCTTTGCGCCGTGCATAGACCTCTCGTGCATGTCCAAAACTTACCCGAACCCGACCCGGACAGTCGTCACCGTTGAATCCGAATCATCCCCAAACATCCCTAAAACATCTCCGTTTTGTTAATTGGGATCCCTAGCTATTTTATCTGCAATCGTCCGATTGCGATCGTGGGGACGAGGTAGCCCCTATCCAAAAATCCATATGCCATATATAATGACCAACCCTAACTTTTAGGGAGTTTGTCCCATCAATCCCCTCGCAGCGCCACCCCCCCCCCCACCTAACTCCACTCGGTTTTCCGTGCATGGCCAATCAAGAGCGAAGCTCCTCCCTGCCTCGATCTGGATCGAGAGGAGCACCGAGTCGCGTACCCTGCTCCTCCCTAAGCATGCTCCAGCAGCCACTCCTACACCACCTCGCGCTTGAGCGCCCACGCCCCTCGATATAGCCATCTCGGAGGACGCCGCCATGGACGCCAGGCACCATCTCCCCGCCGCCACTCATCCTCTCTCCCCTCTATCTCTTCCCTGTCTCTGCTTTCTCTGAACCCTCTCCTTTTTTTCAACAGGACCATCCAGGGTCGTCCCTGCCGCCGCTGCCTTCATCTCGCCTCCCATCGGCCCTCGCATCCGCCTCGTTTCAGGGAGAGCTCTCTCCACGAGCTCCCGCTGCTCCAGCGTCGGCCCGAGCGACCTCGCTCCCCTGCCGTCTCCGCCGGAGCTTCTCCGTCCACCGCCCGGATTCACGCTGCCGGCAAGCCCCTACCACCTTGCTCACTTCACACCACGTCGCTCCCAAGACCGGTCGCCGCCCTGCTGCCATGTTCCGCTGCACCAGAGTCAGCCCATATTGTGTTTTTTTCCTGCTGCGAATTTAGACATTATCCTGAGAATTGCCAGTTTTGAAGAATAGCCCCTAAACATCATGCATATCATAACTAACCAACCGTGCATCGGATCTAAATAAATTATATATGTAACTTGACTAGAATTTCATCTAGTTTCATAATATCCAACTTTCAACCATGTTTAAAATGTCTAAAATGATGTTTGTTTAAATTTTCTCCTATGCCATGTTAAAATGATTTATTTCATAACTAAATAACCGTAACTCCGAATTTAATAAACTTTATATGTAAATGGGGTAGAAATATTCCTAGTTTAACATGGTGTACTCACTTTGCATGTTTAACAACCCTAAAATTGTGTTTAGGGCAGAACAATACCATAACCAAAATATGCATATGGGGATTTACCGGAATTGTTGTTCGTTGTTTCCGGCCTCATTTAAACTTGCCTAGATAGGTAGTTTTCTTTGCTTCACCCTCTTGCCATGTTTAACAACATTTAATATTGTTGGGTACATAAACGAGAGAGAACTAAATAAGTCATGTGGTGTTTTCTTCAATATGCAACTCCGTTGCATATTGAGCTCCACTTAAGTTGTAGTGTTGTTTGTTGCACTTTGCCATGCCATGTATCATTAAACCGGACATGCATCATACTTGGTTGTGCATCATGCCATGTCCATCTGTTGTTTGTTTACTATGTTGTGTGCTTCTTTCCGGTGTTGCTTCTTCGGGTTGGTTCCGATAACGTCGTGTTTGTGAGGACCCGTTCGACTACGTCCGTTTGTCTTCTTCATGGACTCATTCTTCTTCCTAGCGGGATCTCAGGCAAGATGACCATACCCTCGAAATCACTTCTATCTTTGCTTGCTAGATGCCCGCTCTTTTGCTATGCCTATGCTGCGATACCTACCACTTGCTTATTCATGCCTCCCATATTGTTGAACCAAGCCTCTAACCCACCTTGTCCTAGCAAACCGTTGTTTGGCTATGTTACCGCTTTGCTCAGCCCCTCTTATAGTGTTGTTAGTTGCAGGTGAAGATGAAGTTTGTTCCTTGTTGGAACATGGAGATGTTGTTCCTTGTTGGAACATGGAGATGTTGTTCCTTGTTGGAACATGGAGATGTTGTTCCTTGTTGGAACATGTTTACTTGTTGGGATATCACAATATCTCTTATTTAATTAATGCATCTCTATACTTGGTAAAGGGTGGAGGGCTCAGCCTTATGCCTGGTGTTTTGTTCCACTCTTGTCGCCCTAGTTTCCGTCATATCGGTGTTATGTTCCCGGATTTTGCATTCCTTACGCGGTTGGGTTATAATGGGAACCCCTTGACAGTTCGCCTTGAATAAAACTCCTCCAGCAAGGCCCAACATTGGTTTTACCATTCGCCACCTAGCCTTTTCTTTCCCTTGGGTTCTGCAGACTCAAGGGTCATCTTTATTTAAACCCCCGGGCCACTGCTCCTCTGAGTGTTGGTCCAACCTGTCAGCTGCCGGTGGCCACCAGGGGCAACTCTGAGCTGGCCTACCGGAACCTTGGACAATCCGGTGTGCCTTGAGAAAGAGATATGTGTAGCTCCTATCAGGATTTGTCGGCACATTCGGGTGGCTTTGCTGGACTTGTTTTACCATTGTCGAGGATGTCTTGTAACAGGGATTCCGAGTCTGATTGGGTCTTCCCGCTAGAAGGAATATCCTTCATTGACCGTGAGAGCTTGTGATGGGCTAAGTTGGGACACCCCTGCAGGGATTTGAACTTTCGAAAGCCGTGCCTGCGGTTATGGGCAGATGGGAATTTGTTAATGTCCGGTTGTAGAAAACCTGAAGTTGATCTTAATTAAAATACATCAACCGCGTGTGTTACCGTGATGGTGATCCCTATTGTAAACTTCTCCAATGCGTCCCATGGTGATGTGGGCTGCCATACTCTTTCCTAAACTCCAAGTTGGTGCATCAAAGGAAAATTCTACGGGTTTAGAGGTTGGCGAGAACGTCCTTTCTGGAACTTGTACTTGAATCACCCAACGCTCTTCTTCTGGTAAAGTGGCATTGTACGTCCCGGTGAAGCTTGGTATTCCAATGTTCAGGTACCTAGTGACTTCCTTCAAGTGGCGTCCAAAAGGTGTGTCTTCATCCGGTTGTGCAAACTTGTTCTTCATCTTTGCCATCCTAAAGAGTAGAAAATGGAGAGGAGTCATAAATGAGAAGAGAAGTGTGACCTAGGGTTTATCTTAGTGGTCATGTCCTACACTCAACGTGTGCTCTGATACCATCTTGTAGCGACCCGACCTCAGATGGTCAAGTCTGTGTGCTTCAGTGTCATCCCTGGATCAGTAATGCTGACACACACGGTACTCGAAGGATTTATAACAGAGTAGCAAGCACGCACTTATTAGATCGAATGTCTCCGAAGAGAACTTATTACACGAATATGGCTTAAGGCCATCTAATGCGACAACAGTGGAAGGCTTGGAAGATAAAGTGAGTCCATCAACTCCAACGGCATAGCTGAGCTGCACGGCAACGACCTAACGAACCTTACTCCTCGTCTGATAAGTCTGCAACATAAAACGTTGCAGCCCGAAAACAGGTCAGCACATGGAATATGCTGGCAATATAACACAGTAGAGAAGAAACAGAATAATGCTATCACTACATGCATATATGGCTGGTGGAAAGTTGTATGGTTATAGTTTTTGCGAAAAGCCAATTTTCCCCTACAACCAAAGGAATAGATTTTAATTTAACTATCATGGTGGTTGAAACATCATTGAGAAGGTAACCCCAACTCAATCCCAATTGAAGTGATTAAGAACCCAACAATATTAATTAAACATGGTGAGATACATGTGATAACCCAAGTACTAGATACTCAAGAATTGTCCATAACCGGGGACACGGCTAACCATGATTAGATTGTACACTCTGTAGAGGTTTGTGCACTTTTCCCCACAAGACTCGATCGCTTCCGTTGGATTTCTCGCACTACATGGTGTTTGAGAAACAGATGACCAAGACACAGTCTTTCAGAAACGTTAACTCTATACTCCGGGTAGACCATACCAAACCTACCAAAAACCCACTACCTGCTGATCTACCTCTTCAAGAGCTTCACGTAACTTACTCAACTATGCTAGAGCCCATAATAGCTTGTGGCTGCACACAGAAGTTTCTAGCATGAATCATCTCAGTTCCCTTTAAGCCTGGGTGGCGGTCCATAGGAAGATCACACGGGTACCCTGGGATTTCCAAAAAAATACAGACAACACTGGGTTCCCCAGGTGCCTCAATCCACCTAGTTGTTTGGTTAAGTTGCCACCTTAAGTTGAACCATTAATTATCAATCTCACATTTGTCATGAATTTCACTCAAACCCAAACCACATCTACGAGCATAGCATAGCAATATAAGCAATACGTAGAAGTAACTCCCAAGGGTTTGAATGTAACAGGGCAATAGGTTCTACCTCAACAACTACTTCCCAACCCACAAGTTAATGACATCCTAATCATGCAATGTTTGAGGATTGGAACTAATGCATAAAAACTGGGTAATAATGAGATATGATCAAAGTGTTACTTGCCTTGCTGACGATCCGCGAATCCTAGAGACTCGTAGTAACTCGCTTCGCACTGCGGGAATTCTATCGCAAGCAAACAATAACATACATAAGTAACAAGCAGCGATGCACAAACAAAACTCAAATAAGATAGGTTGACTAGAAAGTTCAATTTAAGAACTCCGGTACGCAAAAAGAATCAAATCAAACGGAGCAACGAAAGTCAAACGACGAAAGAAAGAAGCTTCGTTTACTAATCTGAAACTAGGCCAAATTGTATAGTAACAAAAACTTGTTTGAGTTGATTAAACGGAAAGAGGGTTTCGAGGTGAAACTCCAGGCACTTGAATCGCCTGATTCCGATAAACGAGCGAGAAGAAAAATAGAAATTAAGATCAGATCCGAAATCGCAGAATAAAACCGAGAAAAAGAAAAACGACGAACAGATTAAAGAACGAACGTTCGTTATCTGGATCTAACTGAAGAACGTGTTCGTTAAAACGAACGAACGAGTGAACGCTCGCTAAATAAATAAACTGGAGAAAAACCGATCTATTTAGAAAAAAACGAAAACTAGGGTTTCTAAAAAAAACCCGAACGGTTTTTCTTTAGAAAACCGGGGCGATGCGGCGGCTACCTTGGCTCGGCTCCGGCAGGGCTCCGGCGGGGCAGCGTGGGGTGGCGGGGCTGCCGCGGCGGCGGGAGCCAGCGGGGGCTGCGGTGGCGGCGGCGGGAGGCAACGACGGCTCCT